>NC_056522.1:136306718-136326678 GCF_019175285.1 Sceloporus undulatus
AACAGAACAATAGTTTGTTTTTATAACGACTTTAGTAAATGGCATTTAAGAAGTCTCTCTCTCTTGGTTTTACTGTTCTGCATGCAGGATTGTTTTGGAAATCATGTGTGTGTGTGTGTGTAGTGGCTGGCTAAAGAGAATGATAAAACTCCTTAGTGCAACAGAGCAATGTTCCAGTATGTCTAAAAGGTGTGGTAGTGAGACCTTTCTTGGAAAAAAAAGGTCTTTATTGAATCACACAATACTAGAAAATTATCTTCCAGTCTCCAAACATCTCAGTCCTACAAGATGCTGGGTTGTGTGACAACCTCCCTATTTCTACATTTTAAAACTTGGGTTCACATTATCAGACAGATTGTATTTTGTGTGGATGTTGAGATCTTTGGTGTAGGGACCACTTCGGGCTCTTCTAGAGCCTGTCTTGTATAGACTTGAGGGCTTTTATGATTTCCATTCCCTGGCAGTTCTAGTCTCCTTTCTTATACTTCTTCTTTTGGCAAACAAAGAACTTTTTACTCAGGCAAGCATTTGTCAACTGATCTCCATTTCTGTGGAAGAGGCTGTACACTGGATAGGTGCTGCATCTTTCTATTATTGGTGTGTTTATACATTGTGTTTTAAATTATTAGCATGTTTATTCATTTTCATGTTTTACTTTTCTCTTTTTACTAGTTTAAGTTGCCTTGAACTCCAAGGTAAAGACAGCACATAAATCAAACCAAATATAAATCAGCAAAGGCCCCTCTGCCCAGAAAGAAATTTTATTTAGTTAGTTGGGATCTTAATTGATTTTGTTTAATTATTATTTGGGAACGTCCATATTGGACATGCTGCAAAGGAGGAAGGATCAGCTTTTCTATTCCTGAACATAATTCTTATACTCCTTAGTCTTGTTTAACATGGTATTTGGGCAATACTTATAAAATTAAATTTAAACGAAATTGATTTAAAAAAAAACTTTTGAAAAACAGAAAGTTCCTCAAGCCTTCTTAGGACTCAGTGGCCAGCTTACCAGGCTGTAGGTATTCAAAGCAATTTCCAACATTACAACCAAATAGCCCAGGGCAGCAAGGACAACCATAATCCCACAAACACTATAGAGTAACTAATTTGTTGCTAGGAAACGTTAGCAATCACAGAGTAAGCTATGAATGAACGTGCATAAGCTTGAAATAGCAGCAACTTTATTAAGAACATCAGTGATCTAAAGGCCTATAAAGCTCAGTACAAAATCACAGCCCATAGCTATGATTCTGTTCAAATCCTTATGGACACAAGAATTGACTTGCCCAATGCAGCCAAAGGTCAATTAATTTTTTGCATTTCTTTCAATGGTGGCAGAAAGATGCTTATCTAAAATGCCTAGGCATGCTAGAAGAATTTCTCTTTGTTGTTACACTATGGAATGACACCTGATCATTATAAGCACTTCTTGTTGTTGTTGTTGTTGTGTTCTTAGAGGTCATTTCTAACTTATGGTGACCCTAGGGCACACTTATCATGTTGAGGTTTTTTTTTTAGCAGAATTTGTTCAGAGCTTTCTGCTGAGGCTGACTTGTCCCATGTCACCCATGGCTGAGCGGAGATTCATACCCTGATCTCCTCACACTGACTCTTGCACACATATCTCGGAATAATTTTCATTGAACTCAACAGTAGGAACAGTAAGGATACTTTTTTTAAAAAAAAAATGGTCAAAATACACGTTTTCTGACTGTTGTGAAATCCTCTCAAGAAGAATCTTGGACTGATTAGAAACTTCATAGCTTGGGAGTTATGCTGCACAGAATTCCCACATTGTTGTTTTGCAAAGAAAACAGCATTTTCAGTTTAGGAAACAGCTTTTTCTGTGCAGACAATATTTCTGTGCAGAAAATATTTTCTATGGGGGGAAAAAACAAATGGGAATTTTGTGCTGAGTAAGACCCAAACTGGGAATAGGCTTCAAAGGCCACATGATTTTGAAAGACTTTTTTACAGTGGGAAGAAAAATTACTCAAATTACTCATGAAGAAATTTGGTGAAGAACTGCACCTCTATTCAACCGGTTTTACTTCCGAGTTCACTTGAACAAAATAGTGGTGTTAATGTCATGCTGCTTCTGAACAGTTAACATGGCTAAAAGCCATTGATCCATCTATCCACCATAGATTTATCTCACTTTTATTTTGGTTCATTATTTTATATCATTTTTCCACCTCTGAGATATATTTTTTAAAGATCAGACTGTTGGGTTTGAAACAAACACAGCATTAAACATATGGAGCCCTAGATTCATAGGTACTATCACAATCTCTTGATCATTTTTAATGTCTTTCCTAATTATTTATACTTCACAATAATGATTTAAAATATTACCATTGTATATACTATATACAGATAATTCCAAAGGCGTTTGGAGAGGCAAGACTTATTCCTCCTCCTCTTCCTCCTCCTTCTTCTTGTAGCAAACCTAGTAGTGACTGGTGGCTTCTATGTCAGTGGAATGGTGAATCCACTTTGGGTTTTAGTCCAAAGTGGAAAGGTGAAATTTGGCATCTAGGATTCAGTACTTTGGATAGTTCCTCTAAATGTCAGATTAAATCTCAGTTGGATTCACTTTCCCACTGACCTGGAAGCCACCAATCACCACAAGGAGCAGCATGATAGAATCTTATTTGGCAAGATTTGAAATCCAGTGTAAAAAGAAAAGGCAGCTCATTTTTCCTTCATCAGTTTATCTGGGAGAGAAGTTAGACTGACAGGTTTATAAGCTTCTAATTTCAATTTTTTATTTTTATATGCAGAATATGGAATGCTAGGGCTAGCATCTTGTTTATAATTTACAATGCTATAACCTGGATGTACAACGCTGCAATTACTGGAATTCCCATTTACAGTCATTGGACTATTTTCGTGGGGCTGGAGAGCCAGTTGATGAGGAATAACATAGATATCCATCCTTCTCCTGGCAGTGAAGTCTTGTGTGACAAGCAGTGGAAGGGACTCCTGCAGGGTCCTGTCGTCACTGCTTTTCACTCTGCACCTTACTGCCAGAAGAGGGCTGGGCATGTCATTATTGAGCACTTGGTTCTCCAGCACCTCTGAAATCCTGAAGGAAGGGGTGGATTGCCTGGCTTCAAAGGTATGCTTTTTGAATGTTGAGTTGGGAAACATAGGTATAATGACAGAGTTCCATCAAGATAGCTGCATCTCCCAATGCAAGATTTCAGCCTAGATTCCTAAATACAGATTTATTTTCAATCTAGGCATTTTTCTCACAGAGGGTTCTTCAGAGCTCCTATGCACTAACTAACTAAAGGTAGAATATCAGCCAAAACCAAAACTAAACGTCACCTCATTTGTAATTTTGTTATTGGCTGATTTTTGTCCTTTTTTTGGTGTCTGAGAATTTTGGTGCATTGGGAGGACTGGGGGCAAGGTTTTGGATATACTGTAAAACCACTTCATTTGGTGGTGATTTTGATCCCCCTTTTTTGTTTGTTTTGGCCCCCCAAAATGTAAAAAATGAAATGGGGGAGTCAGGAGATTGGAGGTCTCATGGTCTACATTTTCTCCAGCCCTGGATTAAATCCAGAAATATGGTTCATAATTTTCTGAACTCCCTGAACTATATTCTAGAGATTGGTGTTTCCAGTCAGCTTCCATGTTTTCCCTCAGTCATAAGTATGGAGTAAGCAGAATATCTGCTGACATGAAAGATCTGGTAGCACTTATTAAGTCAATGGCATAATAAACTGTAAGAGCAATTTGGTACCTCCAAGATTTTCTAATCTATCAATCATCATTCATCCCATGTCAGAGAATTCAGTAGAATTAGACAGAAACTGGGATCCTTTGCAGCAAAATCTTATGCATGTTCACTCAAAAGTAAAACCCACACTGCTTCAAGAGTGTGTATAGGTTCAATTTTAAAATGGCATAATGCTATTATGAAACATAACCTAATCTACTATTTGCATTTTAAAAGACTTGAAGAAGAGACGGATAACCTAATGTTTTTAGTACTCCACGTTATAAACATTTTTAATGTTTTAATCTTAAAAATTAATAACACACTCCCTCTAATGTGGGACAGTTTGACAAATAAGCATCACAAAGAGAAATCTGAATAAGCAGGAATTAAACAGAGCATAACAAATATTTAATTGGATACATGTGAAAAGTAATTTTGAGTATTTGATCTGCTCTAGTATTCTACCCAAGGAAACATGGTATCACAGTAGTCTAGGCAACCTATTGATCCCACGTATGAAAATCAGACCAGCCCTAAGCCCAAAATGAAAGGATATATTAACTATAGAGCCATGAGATGGGAGTAAGAGTTGGCAATAGCCTTTCAGGACAAATAACAATTAAGGTCAGTCAATTTCCTCTCCAGATAAGTGACACAATGGTGGGAGCTTGGGAAACAAGTATATACATTGTCAAAGGCATGGTGAATTCACTTTCTGTTTTATGGCCACTCCTTCTACAGTTGCTTTGGGTTCTCTGGAGGCTATCCCTGACAGAGGTTTGGCACAAGGAGAACTCCCCTGAAACCAGAACAGCTGCAGGAGGAACAAGCATAACACTGACTGTAGATTCACTGTTCCTATAGCAATGAATCAACCAGCCACCTAAGATATCATCAGGTGGCCTGCAGGTAAATCTGAGAAAAACAGAAACGAGTATTCTTGGTGGGGAGAATTTTCTATGAAATCTCATGTTAACTCATTAAGCAAAAAATCATTTTTTAAAAAATGCTATTGGTAAAGAGAGTTATGTTCTAGATTGGCATTAATGGGGACGATCAGCAACATTAAAACCGGTTTATAGGGATGAATGGGAACGAAAAATACCCCGATTCGGAAAGCAGGGTAAATAGCGTGGTATTTTACATCGGATTTAATACAATCGGTGTATTCTATAGCAATTTAAAAGTTAAGTGGGAACACCCCCAAATTGGTACATCCTACATTAATACTATCCTGACAGTACCCAACAATTGAAATGGACGATTGTGTTCAAAGCTTTCTTTTTTCCTACCCTTTATAATCTAAAGGTTGCTCAATCACATAGGTCACAGTAAATAACAATCTGAGGATCATTTAACATCCTAATCTTAGGGTCACAAAGGAATGGATGGCTGTTGTCAGGTCTCTGGTGTTGATGAAAAGCACCCCTTGCTACATCTGTCCCTAAGAATCCAAAGCTGCATTCAAAAACATCCCAAGTTACCAAACTAGGTTTTCACAGGAAAATCTTATCCAGGACAAGGCTTTCAACTTTCACCAATTCACCGAGACCCTATTATTATCACTTCTATTTTATCTGGTTCAAGTTTAAGCTTATTCTCACTCATATAATCCACAGACACTCTCAAGCACATGCTTTCAGTCTACATTGCCTTATCTAGAGATATTGTCAGTATACAGTATTTATGATTTTGCACTTCATAAACTGACATCCATGTGATGTTGTTTTTTTTAAAAAGTAACGCAGATGCAGAGATTGAAAATACTTGAGACAAAAATGTCTTGTAAGAAATCACACAGAATTTGAGAAGCAGAATAACATCTCACACACACCTGTTGAAACTATGGCCCGTTACAGACCGCCCAAAAGGAGCAGTCTCAGGCCGCTGCCGGTTGCAGCGTGGAGGAGCCAGAGCAGCCAAACCGCATGACTCCTCCGCGCTGCAAAAAAGGAGCGCGAAAATTGCACTCCTTCTGGCAACCCGGAAGAGATGTCCCAAGTGCCAAAGTGCACACTCGCGACGTCTCTTCTGGGTTTGGACGTGCGGATTCAGAGCGTCCGCTACGTCAAGATGGTGGCGCCCATCTGTATAGGGCGCCGCCATTTTGACATATGGATTACGCGCGAGGGGCAAGGCGCGTCCGGAAGCGCCGCCCCTCGTGTGTAATCGCAGTGCGATGACACTGCCTCATGGGCCCGTCTATAATGTGCCTTACTCTGGAAAAAGATGAGGAACATTCACAAACATCTATCACTGCCAACTTCAAAAAAGTTGTCCCAAAGCATATTAAAGCTAAGTATGGAGAACTGATGAGAGGACTTCTCTCCCTTTCCTTTGGCATAGATCATTCAAGAACCAGTCAGTCTTTGTCCCAAAAGAGTGATAAAAGCCAAGCTGAAATAAATCTGTATTAGTACTAAGAAACCTTGTATTGGAAGAAGGAAAATACTGCTGGCATCCTAGTGATTGGCTACATTGGTGACAGTTGGGCTTATATCATTGCAACTGACTTTTTTCATTGTTTTGGAGGCTGGAATTAGGGCAACCCACTTTTTTTCCCCCAGCTGCAGCTCTCCCATAAACTTAGCCATTTCCTGGTCAATGGAGAATGGGAGGCCAACATTCAGCCATTTTATTGTTGCTAGATACACAACAATTTTATAATCTGCAGGGATCTCTGGAGGGTAATTGGTTGCTTTCAAATTTAGGAAAATAGCTGGATGCTTGTTGTCTCCTCCTGCTCCTCTTCCCCAAACAGGAAGGGGCTGGGTTTGGGGATGGGGATGCAAGTCAGATGAGATGAGGAGTGGAAATGAATTACTGCCCCAGTTACATCTCATAGCTATATTTCTTAATAAAAGATTGCAGCCAATATTCAGATTGTACAGAAATTAAAATACTAATAAAATGTCCAAAGCATGGTGAATCCACAGTTGGCAGAACTGTGACGTTTGTATTCATTTTATAACAAGATGGAAAATGAATTCACTTGTTGGATACTCTGGAGCCAGTGTATTTATAATTTGCATAACTAAATGTTTCATTCAAGCTGTTGTGAGACTCTTTTCTGAGGGAATGGTTTAATAAATACCTTGCTACAAGGCCTCAGTGTAACTGATCATAGTTTATCATTTTTCATATGACATTTCCTGTTTAACTCTTGTTTAAATCCTGTTTGCCCCCTAGTGTGATAAAGCAGAGAATGAAGCAAATCAGAAAGAAAAGTGTGCCAGTTGGACATATAGGACAATCATGGCATGTATAGCTAGAGTATTTTAGCATTTAATGACCTGAGTCCTGAGAAAACTTGCCCTTGATGTATCACTGCAATCAACAGACTACATATAAACTTAGGCCCAAAAAACACAGGCAAAATGATATGGCTTTGGACTGTGTTGGGGACATGGCATTTAGATGATACATGCCCCAAATATATCTGGAAGCTGCGCCAATGCCATGCCAAGCAAGAAAAACCAGGCCAAAAAGAAGTGGATATAGCCTGCTGTTTCCAGCGACCCGGTTCAGGACCATGGTGGCAGCCTGGATTGGTATTGGGCCTATCTGGTTGCCACAGTCCCAGTGTGATCGGGGCTGGCATGGTCCCAGTGCGGTTCTTTTGGACCATCTGCCTCAGGCCAGAGTAAAAGTTAAGACTAGACTTATTAGTAACATGAACCATTTATTTCAGCATAGCTAATTTAAGTATTACTAATTCTGGGTTCAACCAAACAGCATTTGTTAGTTAAGTTGATCTATTGATTTCACTGAGAATAAAGCACAAATAACTTTTTCTGGACTGTTTCCATGAAAAAGTATTGACCAGCTTCTCAGTCTCTGATCATACATTTAACTGATAAATGGGTAAGAAGATACATGCAATTTATGTCTGTTTGCAGCTTATTTAATCACTGTAAAAGACAGAGATGTTCCCAATTAAGAGGTGAGCAATCCTTAGGGTTAGGGACTACAGTTTTAATAGTGTACTTGATAAGTACAAGTTGTTGTTTTCCTTAATGTGCCACACATCTTGCCTCACTTTTAAAAGTGTTATCAGTTTTTAAATTTTAGATTTTTATTTCACATCTAGCCAGATTGTTCCATGAGAATAGTCCACATGGCAGGGCTGAGTACTCTCAGAGGGCCCAGGGTCCATGTCTGCCCATTTCCCACACCCCATGGCTTGTGGGCTTTACTCATCCATTTTTTCAAAGTGAGTGGATAATCAGTTCTGGTTTTGAAAAAAAGGAGAGATATTTTGCATCACCAAAATGTCAGCCTTAAATATCCTTAAAATGGATATATAGTATGTGCCCCCTAGAAATATCTGGTGGTATAGTGCTACATTTGGGAGCTGACAACTTTTTTCAGCAAAGGCAAAGTCAAGGGGACTTTAGTGGCCCATTGTTTATCTTGGGGTCACATGTGGCCTTAAACTGGACAATTCTTGCTGCTGCCTTATGGCTTCAAAGAGCTGTAAAAGTTAAACACATTGTTTTCAGTGAGTGAAGTCATGGGCTGTGGGACCCAAAGTCATGCTTTCCTGGGAATTCTTCACAAGTGGTGTAGCCATTGATTTGGGGTAGCTGAACCTTGCCATTCTGCAACAAATCCCTGTTGCTGTTATTGCTTGACAATAGGTGCAAGAAGCTGACACTAAGCCAACAGTAAATAACGGAGGAGGAGTGGCTACTGAACAATAATGCAAGACTAGATTTTAGAAACACAAAGAAGAATTTCCTTGCTCCAGCCATTACTATTGTTTCTTATTTTGCCTGCTTCTTTCTAGGAATATTTCTGGGAATACTTTGGATAGCAACAGCAATAGCAAGTACATTTTTATACCGTTTATCAGTGCATCTAAGCTTTCTCTGCGGTTTACAGTGTGTAAATAATTGCTTACTCAACAAGCTGGGTACTCATTTTAGCAACCTATGGAAGGATGCAACAAGGCTGAGTGGACCGTGGAGCCTTGCTTGGGATCAAACCTACAACCTTGTGACTGTGAATGCCTGCATACCAGCATTTAGTCACTGCACCTCCAGGGCTCCTTATACAACTTTTCCATTACTTTTTTCTGCCTTGTCTTGCAATGTGGCCTTGTAGAATAGCACTTGTTCTGGATGCAACCCTTGCCACCTTGACTTCTGTTTTGCATGATGCAGCACTGGAGTCTTACCTGCTGAGGGTGTAATCTGTCCCACTCTGCTGCCCTTAGTGCAGATTTTTCCAGTTGTATTTTTGTGTCTTACAGAATCCCTTATTTGAAAAGAAGCCATATTCTTGAATAATAGCTACATCATGATTACTTGA
Organism: Sceloporus undulatus; assembly: GCF_019175285.1. Lineage (NCBI taxonomy): Eukaryota > Metazoa > Chordata > Lepidosauria > Squamata > Phrynosomatidae > Sceloporus > Sceloporus undulatus. The sequence continues at coordinate 136,315,768 of NC_056522.1, forward strand.
GATGCACACCTCTAGGGTTCCCTTAGTATTCATTTCAAGTTTCAGATTGTCTAGATTTCACAGACAGGGAAAGGAGCAAGGCAGAGAAAGACAATCTCTCTCTCTTATTAATATAGGTATCACAGTATATTATACAGTGTTATTGATTTACATTCAAATGAATAAATGTAGTAAAATACAGTTCATTTTATTGCATCATACAGTAAATAAAATATCTCCAAGTGGCACAGGGTCATTGGCCTGTACTGATTTCAAAACAGAATAAATAATCGCTCCTTTCTGAAAAGTCCATATTCTTTCTTTTCAAAGGTATTTATAAGCAGAAGTCTGGTTCATTAATATCACATTCAAAGTTTCTTTTCTCCACTACCCAAGGGTTGGCAGAAAAGCTGTTTTCCATTTTATTACAAGTAATATCCATCTCACCATTAATTTGTACATAATCAGAACTTCTTCCTAATATCTTCCTTTATTGCTTTCAAAAGCATTGCTTGAGAATTAACTAGATCTCATGTCCTGTTATATTTCAGATACTTTGAACAATCATATCAATATCCTGAGGATATTTCCATCAGAGGCAAGTAAGTATACCACTCCCCCTTCTATATCTTCACCAGAAATCTAACAGATTCAGAAACTTTTTTGTAAGCCTAACAGTTAAATATACCTTTATACAGTAGTTTTATTTGAAGGCCATCTCTATTTTTTAAAAAGAAAACTGCTTTGGTTTCCATTCCACTTTTCTTATTCTAAAATTCTTCAAATTTTGTTTTATTAATTTTATTAATTATTTTATTTATTAATTATTTTATTTATTAATAAAATAATATTTTCTAATATTTTATGTACTGTTGGTAGTAATCTTTGACACTGTCCTGGGATTATTATTTTTCTCCAAAAGAAATCAATGGGTTGTTCTTATTTATTACTCTTACAATATCTTCAATTTTGCTTCAAACATGTAAATACAGTCAGCCCTCATTCATGGATTGAAAATATTCCCCCCAAAAAATTATAAATTCCAAATAGCAAACCTTGATTTTCCATTTTATATAAGAGACACCATTTTGATATACCATTAGATTTAATGGGACTTGAGTATCCACAGATTTTGTTATCCACAGGGAATTCTGGAACCAAACCTCAGTCGATAACAAGGACCCACTGTACTGTAGATTGTTATTGTGCTTTTACTTACTAACACTACTAAAATGTACCAAATTCTCTAGAGAATGGTATCAGAACTTAAGCTTATCAACCAACATTTTTCTCTCTAAAAATAATAACAGCATCTCTCTGATAGCCTGAATAATTCTTAAGAGACTAGAAGTCTAATTATAGCTTCTTGCTACTAAGATCCTGATAAACCTACTTAAAACAGAAACACCTTATAGAGTAGATTGCATCTGAGAAGATATGAGAAGCTGTAATGCAAAATATGGGCTTATAAGTACTGGTAGCAGAACAATCTGATTACTCCAAATACACCATGGGAAGAACAGGAATATGCTGCTCCTCTGCTAGGCAAGAGGAGAACAGGGGGGGGAAGGGGGGGGGGGAGAGAAAGGAAGGAAGGAATATACTCCTCCTACTCATGGAAACACCATCTGCTTTCCCAGCCAAGAGCTGATATGGTAAGAATATTACGATCTGAATCTGAATCTGATGAAGGAAATCAGCACTGCATGATATATTTACATCATGTCACCATGTCCCTAGCAAGGAAAAAACACAGAGAACTAGACAGTGGGCACAAGTAGATTACAGGGATCTTGAAAAGAGTTTTGGCTAAGGAAATTAGAAGATTACTGGTTTACATCCACCGCTAGGACCAGAAATTTTTAATCTCTACCAACAAAGCAAGGCAAACCACCAACAGGGTAGAAACAAGCAAGCAAAAGATGTGGTAGAGTGTTCAAAACAGGCACAAATGCACACCCAGAGGAGATTGTTCAAATACACCCCCCCAACTTTCCTATTAACTATTGTTCACTGAAAAAAGGATGCTCAATATAGGTGCAGAGACACAAAAATGAATACAACATGCTCCCACAGCACAAGCTAGAATGTACTATTTGGAAAATATTTTACACACATTTAACAACTTGGTACAGGCCAAGAAGACTAAGGACAATGGGTGAAGGGAAGTGAAATGCACAGCTCCAAAACACAACTCCCACACCAAAAATGCACACATTCATCCCATCCAGGTTAAAAAGCCACAGCAGAGCATACTTTTTTTTTTTTTTTAACTTTTCAAAGGGGTGGAGAGCCCAATGAATTTTACTACATCTGGGAGACACCGCACTTAAGTGTAGAAAGTGCAGACACACACATGCCAGTAAGGAAATTGTTTGCTGCAGAGTGCAGTGGGGCCCAGGTGTGAGCCTGGTGTTTGATGATGCTACAAATGGGGACTTATGTGATACAAACAGATGTGGAGCATGTAGTCAGTATTCTGATCATGTGCTTCTAGTGGTATGCCAAAGTTTGTCAAAAGGGATATCTTAGAATGTAATCAAGATCCTCAAGTGAAGTGGCTCATGAGTCATGTTGAATGTATGAAATGATTACTTTATTTTTTATACCTATTGCATTTATATACCACCTTTCTCTCAAGATGGGGAGAAGGTTTTTAACTTACTGCATTGTTGTTGATTCATTTTTATCCCCCCCTTTCTCCTAAAACTGGAACTTAAGGCTTTTACTTTTTTAGATTGTAAGCCTGAGTAACTTTTTTAGATTGTAAGCCTGAGGGCAGGGAAGCATCTGAATAACTATCTGTAAGCTGCTCTGAGAGCCTTTAGTGCTGAAGAGTGGAGTATAAATACAGTAAATAAATAAATAAGATTGCTTACAAAATTAATTGATATATAGATTGATAGGAAAAGTACATACAAAGAAAAAAAGTAAAAGTGTACATAAAGTTATTGTCAAAATAACTTCCCCAACCGCAGGCTTGCCATCTACGGATATGAGCATCTGCAGATGGCAAGCCCCATTGATTTCAATGGCCATACATATATGTGTGTTGCCATTGCATACAGTGAGACTTCAGGTCCCACAGTTTTTGCCATCCGTGGGGGCGGGGGGGGGGGGGGGAGACCAGAATAGAAGACCTGTGGATAAGAAAGGTCCACTGTACAATTAAATTATCTGCAGAAATAAAACCTGTTAAAAAAGATAAAATTAATAGTACCACACTCTATCAATAGATCTTGCAGCCAGTTCCTAAAAGAATGGGGAAAAGGAAAGGTTTTTAGGTGCCAATGAAAGGATTGTTTCATGTCAAATAACAATGTAAACCACCCTGGGATAAATATTATGAAAAGGGAAATATAAATACTTTAAGTATCTGGAAAATGAGGTAAGTGAATGAATACAAGGGTGTTTTTTTTTTACAAAGTGCACCATACTGTACAGCAGATGTCTGTCCATTATGTCTGTCCGTTATGCCTGCAGGGCTGGGACAGGAGGCTTTCTGGGGGAGCATCTACACTCTAGAAATAATGCAGCTTTAACTGCCCAATTCCATCCTACAGAATCCTGGATTTGTAGTTTGGTGAGGTATCAGAGTTCTCTGGCAGAGAAGGCATCTTGTAAAACTACAAATCCCAGAATTCTATAGGCTGGAGCTACAGCACTTAAAGTGGTGTAAAACTGCATTGTTTCTATAGTGTAGTTTCACCCAATGTCTCACTACTTGCTGAGGCAGTGCCAGTATGGTGCCATGTCCTGGAATTATTTGACATAATTGCCCAGCATGTGTCATCAAGTATCCTTCACTAAGTTTAAAAACAGAGAAGTCAGGCAGGGAGGCAGGGAAGAGACAGATGCCATGGAAATGGGTCATCTAGGGTTGCCATAATTGTCCACTAAAACTCGGGACAAAATGTAGGACAAAATCTAGACCAAACTGTAGTACAACTGCAGGACAAAACTCAGCCCAAAATGTAGGACATTTAAGAAAAATGGATGATCTTAAATGTCCTACATTTTGGCCTGAGTTTTGTCCTGTAGTTGTCCTACAGTTTGGTCTAGATTTTGTCCTACATTTTGTACCAGGTTTTAGTGGACAATTATTGCAACCCTATGCCAGGGTGAACTAGTGTGACTGGGAACATCTGCCCTGTTGAGAAGAGCAGAGGGGTGATGAAGGACTAGCCATTCTGGAAGCCCAGTAATGTTGGGGGGGGTGGGGGTGGGGGTAACTGTGGAGATGTGCTCAATGCAGTGTTTTCAGGACGAACTTGCCGATGTAATGAAAAGAGTAGCTTCCTTTCTACTACTATGCCTGGCAGATCATGAGATGACTGCTACAATAACCACCACAGGCATCCAGGATGGTCCAATAGGTGTATATGGGGCTAAGCACATTATGACATGCCTGATGACATTATCATCTTAGACAGACATAGAATGTGACTGGCAAAGGCTTCAGTAAGAAACTATCACCTCCTGCAGTGCTGAGAGCTGTGTTTTATCCAATTCCTAAAAGTTTAGTATAGTGTTGTACCTGTCTGGATCAAATTCACAGGAAATTGAACATATGGAAAATAGCTGCACTGTACACTTTCACTTGTAGTAAATATTTGTTTCTACTTTGTGATAAATGTGCTGATACTTTATATTACAATTTTCTTATAGATTTCTCACATAGCTTTCAGTGAGGCATCAAACATCTTCAGTGAAAAAGATTGAAGCATTTTTCTGAAAGTGTTTGAACATTGCTTTTTCTGCACTATCTGTCACACAGTAGGAGGCAGGAGACAATACATACCCTACTGTTGTGTCTTTTTTCTTCTTGTTAACTTCAAGTAACTTCCAACTCCAAGCTGGGCACTGTAAAATCTCAAACAGTATCATCTCTCCCAAGCTAAAGCCACATCTAACAAATGTCTTCTACTAATGAACAGTTTGGTGAGAGGTAAAATGGAAAACATACTATACCAGCAGCATAAGAAGATTTATGATTTGAAAGCACTGCATTCATCTGATTTTTTTTCTAGGGCATAGTTCAGAAAACAGAGCATCTTTTTAGATATATAAAGGTCAAAAGTAATTCTTTTATACATAATAAAAGGCTTCTTTCCACTAATCAGAGCTTAAGAAATAAATAGAGAAAAATAATCCTTGTCCTTAATTGAAGGGACACAGTATTTTCTTTTTACAAATTAAGAGTAAAATCTCTTCAGTAAGAGGATTTTTAAATGTGAAAAATAATAACTTGAGAAGAGTTTACTATCTATTTTCTGGATCATCTCTTCCATTCTGTATAGAAGACAGAATTTCACCCCACCCCTTAAAAATGATTGTTTGAAAAGCCTTTGTTTTGCCTTCTAAATTTAGTTTCATAGCAGTAACTATAAGGTTCCCATATGTGTGCATGTGTGCGCACGCAAGCAGACACACACATATGCAGATAACTATAGACACATAGGCACAAATAAGTGGATGAAAATAGATATTCTTGACTGTTGAGAAAACCTGATGAGACTGACAGGAACCTTCATATTTTGGGAATTTTCAGTACTACACAAAATCTGCAAGTGGTTATTTTGCACAAAGAAACAGTATTTTCTGCAAAGGAAACAGCATTTATTGACCAGAAATTGTGCAAAAGATGGTGACTGACATCCTGCATCAGGACACAAACATGTATCGCATAGCTACATCTTCTGTTGTCATATCCCCCTCGAAAGCCCTCACCTTTTAAGAATTGTTGCACCTGCCCTGACATGCCCATTTCCATGGACATAGCTGAGAAGGGATACAGCCACCTACTTTCCTGTAGTTAAACACCCTTCAATAGGCATCTGCATAGAACTCTAGTGGTCCTTGTGAGATCTTTTGCAGATGGTATACTCACAAGAAAATAGTTAGATGCAGCCCTGTTCATTCCCATGCTCCGTGACAAAATAAATATGACCATATTCAGTGATTCACTGCTTATAAGGTTGGTTTGGGGAGGGGAGATTTTGGTTGTTGCACAACTGGACCACAATTTTGACTTTTGCAATTACTATAAAAGTGAGCCACCATGGCTTATACCTAATTTTTGTCACCATAATTCACTAACAGGATGCTAGCCACTGTTTCCTATCCAACAAATGCTACAGCTGTCGAATTAAATTTTTTTCCAGAAAATTGTTTTGCACAGAAAATTGTACATTTGCATAGAAAAGTGAAAATAAAATGCTGCTTCTTGTGCAGAAAATGCAGTTGGTATGAACAGTCTTTGACAACTCCTGAAATTACTTGTTACTTCTTTTGAGAAGAAAATTGGCAAACAATGCCTCTTGCACATAAATCTAGTCAGGTGAGACATCCAGGGGAACTGATGCACAGTTGAGGGCAATGTGCATTGAATACTGCACGCCCATCAACCTTGGATATGTCTTCCTTGAGAGGACTGTGAAATCTGTGTGCTGAGTGAGTGTCAAGGTGAGCAGCTGCTCATGAAACATAATAAGTTCATAACATACTATCAAATAGCTACAATCAGTACAATAGCATTTATTGATTGATCTATCATATCAGATTTTTTAAATGAAGTCTACCCATGTGCCCTGGCAGTGCTACATGCCAATTCAAATCCTTGCTCGGCCACTGAAACCACTAGTTGATCTTGGGCAAGTCACATTCTCCAGCCTTAGAGGAAGGCAAGGGCAAACCTCCTCTGAAAAAATCTTGACAAATAAACCCCATGATAGGTTTGCCTTAAGTTGCTGTTAAGTTAGAAATTATTTGAAAGCACACAACAATAACAACAACATTGGAGTGAATCTGAATGTCTTAGAATGGCCTAGTCATAGACCACACCTCACTACAACTGAGAGTCTGTGAAAAGATCTGAAAGTGCCTGTTTTACCAGGAAAAATAGCCAAAACCTGCAGGATCCAGGTGAGCAAAGCTAAGGCGCTTTACAGAGCACCCAAAAAGGGCGCTCTACCGGCGCCCGTGTTTGCTGCAGCAGGCAACCGCAGCGGGCAAACCGCGTGGTTCCCCAGTGCAGCAAAAAGCGGGTTGTTTTTGCAATGCGGTTATGATGCCGCAAGGCACCAATGGCACACTTGCGGCGTCATTTCCGCTCCACGATGTGCGGACGCTAAGCATCCGCTACGTCAAAATGGCGGTGCCCATGTAGAATGGGCGCCGTCATTTTGTACATGCTCGGCACATACTAGGGTTAGGGGCATCCGGAAAGGACGTCCCTTCCTAACCCTAGTACGTGCCGAGCATGTACATTTTGGTGGTGTGTTACCCACCTAACAGAGTTTTAACCAAGATGGTTCGCAGCTACAGTTTCTGCCAAAGGTTTTCTATCAAGTATGGACTTTGGTGGGTGGGTGTACGGACAGTCATTCAACTAACAACTGCTACTTTGTTTTTATTTACTTAACTATTGTGTCACAACAAAAAATAGTCTGTACCTTAATAATGTTGAGAATCTTGCATGCATGAAGTGGCAACAATCCAGATTACATGCAGTTCAAATGCAGGCTGTAATGCAATAAAATGAGGGCAAATCTGGGAGGGATTTTAATATTTTTGCAAGGCTGTTATCAAACTAATCACAGAGGACAGAAATTATCAAAGGAGGAAAAGGTTAAATCTTAACTGCCTGTTTTGCTAAGAAATTTCCACATGTCAAATTCTATTTTCTTGTTTTCTTTTTTACTGCCTGTTTCCTAACTGTGTTAATATATTGCTTATACAGCTGTGATGAAAACGATTATGAACTAGCCACATAATTGCTGAAGTCTTCCTTTGCTTCTACAAAGCTAAATTATGGATGTAAACAACGCTGGAACATATTTAATTTCCGAGATGTTACACTAATGGCTGAAGCAGCTTTTGACCCAAGCCTTCTGAAGTCAAACAGTGGTTCTTTCATCTAGGAAATCTTAAGTAAGATTCATGTGTATTTCTCCTAACTGCACATAGTCTGAATTTTAGAACTAAAAACTAAAGGAGACTCGTTAAAATTTCAAGTGACTCAGACTTTAAAAATGCTATTAGTAAATGTTTTTGATTGGTCAGGCCCCAGATACGTGCTTACATTTCAACAGAGATTGATTACCTGCCATATCTTTTATTATATTGGTGAGAGTCTGAATGTACATTAAACAGTAACTTTCCTAAAACTACTGTAAGCAAGTCTGAGTTCCCTATGTATACTACCTATAGTTTCATTGAGGAAAAGCAGAATATAAACAAATAAAATGGCACTAGATTTCTGCAACATCATGCTAACTCTGAAGATAAACAATGGTGGGTGTTTAAGTGACAAAACAAACAGTATGTATGATTTCAGATGCATGCTAGTTTACAAAACTAGGCATATAGGAAGCTAAATACCTCCAAAGGCACCAGATCTCATCTGTATTTGGAAGCTATGCTGGATCATCTTGGTAAGCCACTTGGATGGGAGACTGCCAATGAATACCAGGTACACTAGGTTACATTTCAGAGGAAATATATTGTATTCCCTTGTCTAAGAAAAGCCTATAAAATTCATGGGATCACCCTAAGTCTACAGGAGATTTGAAAGTATGAATCAACATAAATTGAAGACACAGTCTGAATCAGATTATTGATTCATCTCGATGTGTACTGCATACATTGAGGTGGGTAAAGCGTGGCTAGCAAGCTGCATTGAGGCTTATAATGCCATGTTTCTACCCTCAGGGTTACCATACTCCAATTCCAAAAGAATTGGATTTATTTATTTATTTTTTGCCAACAAATGGCCAATAGTCTCCAAGCCTTATACTTCTTGGGTTACATTGGTTATCTGGAATCTTTTCTATCTCGATCTCACCCTGACTTCAGTCTGGAAAATGAAAGTATTGCCCTGCTGTGTTGGCAGATGGACAATATAGGGGAGGGGGGAGAGGTCTTGCTGGTTTCAACAACATTCAGTACCATCCACCACAGCAGTCTCCTGGGCTGCTTTGCTGAAATGGATATCATTGTTTTTACATTGATAAAACTAAACAGATTGGATCCACTGCCTTCACTACTATATTTTAAGAACACCTTTAGAGGGCCTGTTTGTTGGCCTACCACCAAGTTCAGTAAGGTTGGTGGTCACTGCAGAGAGAATTGTCATTGGTAATTGTACTCTATGGATATCCTCGTCACACATACTCCTTAACATATAGCTGGCTCCATCTGTGACTGTTTTTAATAAGATTTTCAAACTTTGTCCATTCTCACTTGGGTGTGGCCATCTTTTTCTTCATATGCCAGTATGTTCATATCTTTTCATTTCATTCTATGACTATTTAACGGGAACTGCATTGCCTTTTTTCAGTCTTTGAAATCAGCAGCAGACTTCTTAATACAATCTCACTGTCAGTAGTACATGGAAAGAACACCAACAAACAAATGTATTTGCAATTAATGAGTGGTGTGTTAGGAAGATACTTTCACTCAAAATTCACCTGACTTCAAGAAAGAGAATCAGTATCAATTAATTTCATTAATCTAATAGTCAGACTACCGAATATAAGAACAGTAAATGCAACAGGGTGTAATTAACTCCAACTAATATTGGGGATAGGAGTAATTAGGTAGCAATGTGGCATTTTGACAATGACAATATTTTCTAAAATTAAGGATTCAAAGTCCTATCCAAAAGAGAGGGGTGAAAATAATAATAAAACAAGGAAGCAGACTGTCTAGATACTTTAGAATAGTATCTTGTGGCCCCATACTATCAGTGACAAGAACTACTATTATTAGCACCAGTGACATTGGAGAAAAATATATTATTTTAAAATTCAGCCATAACTTATCTTTCTCAGTGTCAACAGGACTAATTTACCACTTTCAGGGCTCTGAATTCTTTCAATTTTCATCAGGTAGCTTCTATGAACTAGCTCAGAAAAAGATAGCATGAAAATTGTCTTAAAAGAATTCATCTACATCTGCTTTCAATACATGCAAACAAAATCAATATTGCTTTTCCTGCCATTGTATATCTTATCTAAAGAAAGAAACACTAGCTGGTACAGAAACAAATGCAACCTTAGGCAACAACTTAAGTAAGAAAAAAAATTGTCTACTTGCTACATCTAGTTACTGCCACAGTGGGAACTTGATTCAAATTGTCAACAAGTACATTCACTCTTCTATATTCCTAGGAGAAGTACACTTAATAAAAATCTGATAGCATAATGAAGTTGTTTTAAATTCAGGACCAAATTTATATGAATCTCTTCCAAAAACAACAGCATTCCAACTGCATTTGCTCTGCAGGGCTAATTTTCCTATGTAATGAAAGAAAGCAGGATGAAATTTAAAACTATAAAATACCAAAGAGCATTCTTGTGCAGTGTGCTGACACACAAAACTATGAATAACACCTTTCCTAACAATAATTCAACAATGTGGGACTCTATCTACACTTTTTATATATGTTTCTCTCTTTCTCCATGTCCCCCCACACTGCACCATGACAACAAAAGAACAAAAGCATACAAGACAATGTCAATATTTTCAATGTTATCATATATAATAGTCCTCAGACCTATTACAATGGTCCAGGAGATAGTTGTTCAGTTAAAGTGATGTAAATAAAGTGATGTACCTGAAGTGGAGGTGGCAGAAATTTTAATATTATTCTTGCTCCTCTATGGGGAACAAGATATTTCAGTTTGAACACCCCTCACAGAGAAGCTGAACCATTTCTGACAAATTCCCAAAGGGAAAAAAAACTCAGCTGGCTTTTCCCCATTCTAATTCTGCTTACAATTAGAAGTATGAAGCATAAAACTCCATTCTTAGTGTCTAAAAAGGAAGGATGGGGCTGTGTTTATCTTTACTAGTGCTTACTCCTCTCCCCTCCTGCAGGCCACCGGAATAATTCAAATTGTCATGACTGAGACTAACATGGTTAAAATG
>NC_056522.1:136326688-136332732 GCF_019175285.1 Sceloporus undulatus
GGGAATATCAAGTTATCTAGGTGATTCTACTTCAGCTGTGTATGCTTATGTTCAGTCATAGAATCATAGAGTTGGAAGAGACCACAAGGGCCAGCCAGTCCAATGCCCTGCTCTGCAGGACAACACAACCAAAACACTCCTTAAAGACAACAATCCAGCCTCTCTTTAAAAATCTCCAAAGAAGGAGACTCCACCACACTATGAAGCACATATTCCACTGTCGAACAGCTCTTACTGTCAAGATTTTCCCAATGCTTAGATGGAATTTCTTTTCTTGTATAGTGGGCCCTTGGTATACGCAGGGGAATGCATGCCGCCATTGGGGACAAAATCCCCCTCCTCCCCTACCCTCCTTTCCATCCCTCCCCTTTCCCTCCCTACTTACCTGCTCCGCTGCCTCCGCCGCTACCGCAGAAGAAAGGCCGGGTGCTGCTCGTGCTGCCCCCAGCCCTTCTTCCACGGCGGTAGGGGCAAGGAGGATGAGGGCAAGCCTCGTCCTCCTCGCCCCCGCTGCTCTTAAAGGGCCAAGGGCAGCTTGGAAGCCAAGAGGCCTCCCAGGCTGCCCCCGGCCCTTCTTCCACGGCGGGAAGGAGAAGGATGATGCCTGGCTTCATCCACCTCCTCACCCTTGCTGCTCTTAAAGGGCCAGGGGCAGCCTGAGAGGCCTCTTGGCCCCAAGATGTCCCTGGCCCTTTAAGGGCAGCGGGGGCGAGGAGGACGAGGCTTGCCCTCATCCTCCTCGCCCATGCCACCGCAGAAAAAGGGCCGGGGGCAGCACAAGCAGCACCCAACCCTTCTTCTGCGGCAGAGGTGGCGGCACAGCATCGGAACAGGTAAGTAGGGAGGGGAAGGGGGAGGGAGGGAGGGTAGTTAGTTAGAGAGGGATGGAGGGAGGGATGGAGAGGAATTATCCCCAATGGCGGCGCACGTGCACGTGCGCCGCCATTGGGGAGAATTTCCCCGGATTTGCCATGCGCACATGCTTAAGGAGGGGCCACTGTAGTTTGAAGCCATTGCTCCATGCCCTAGTCTCTGGAATAGCAGAAAACAAGCTTGTCCAATCCTCAATATGACATCCCTTCAAATATTTAAACATGGCTATCACATCTGTCATCTAGGAGGTAGTGGCTTGGACTATGATTATTGTACTGTGATTCTCGAGGGTACGAATCCCGCTCAGCCATGAACCCACTGGGTGACCCTGAGCAAGTCACACTTCCTTAGCTTCAGAGGATGGCAATGGCAAATTTCCTCTGAAGAAACTTGCCAAGAAAACTCCATGATAGGTTCACCTTAAGGTGTCCTAAGTCAGAAACAATTTGAAGACATACAAAACCAAGAAAAACAACAATAACAAACTCATGTCACTTCTTAACCTTCTCTTCCCAGGGCTATACATACCCAACTCCCTAAACCACTCCTCATAGGGCATGGTTTGCAGACCTTCACCAGTGTGGTTGCCCTCCTCTGGACAAGGTGACGCCCTCCCCTGGACATGTCAGGTGCATGTGAAATACACATGCATACATATGCTTTTATTAGCTGAAGCTATAATTATTCATTTGGTGGTGACTGGAGAGGGACATAAAACACCCAGCTGTCTTTCTCTTTCACAGTGTCTAACAAGAAAAGATGGCCTGGGTTTATCTTAGAAATGAATTCCTCCCTCTCTCCCTCCCCACTGTAGTCAGGCAGAGTACCCTAATTCAAATTCACTGACACAATAAAATGTATAGCTGAGGCACTGTTACTTTCATTACTTCAGCAATTAAAACATCCTGAACATTGAATTTTCCCATGCAGATGGAGTATCTGAACATTTGTATACTTCAGTGGAGCATGTGCCAAATTCCAAAGCTCATAAATACTTGAGCTGAGCATCAAAAAACCCAAAATACTATATGGGCTCAAACAGACAGGCCAAAATAAGGCTGCTTCAGGACACTTTGGAGGTATGCCGTTTAAATGACACACACATCTTAAGAGGCCAGAAGCTGTGCCAAAGCCATGCTCCAGTCCTTAGGACTGGAGCATGGCCTTGGCGTGACTTCCTGCCTCTTAGGACATAGGACATATGCATCATTTAAACAGCCTATCTCCAAAGTGACCCATAGCAGCTTTATTTTGGCCTGTTCGGGCCCATATGTTTAACAAACAGCAACAAGCTTTCTTTGCCACATCCCTATTCTGGGGTGCCAGCTGGGGATACCCAACTTTGCTCTTCCTCACCATGAAGTTTATCGCACAGGTCCTCCTGGGTCCATTCTGAGAACAGAACGGAAGGAGCAGGAACGAGTGCGGAATGAATGGGGTACGGATTTTACCGCACACTCCAGTCCCTCATTTGTTCCGTTCTCCCTCTCTTCTGTTCTTAATTCATTCCAGAGGGAGCAGTTTTTGAGAACTGTTCAGAACAGTTCTCAGAAAGCGTTCCCTCTGGAATCCTGTGGTCAAGTTTTCCAATCAGTTTGACACTGACATATTGCAATAGCTGCTGGAATCACTTAGGATTAGGTCCAGAGGTCCCTTTCCCCCCATTGGTATACTATACTATGACCGTGCACATGCACAGTCATTAATATATAATTAGAAATAATAATTCATCACCAGCAATTTAATTTTAATTCAGTAGCTCCCATCCATGTGGTCGGTTATTATGTCTGAGATCAAAGTAAAAGGATCCACAACTAGCAAAGTTTTTTTTGCAGAAGAACATTCCTGTTCTCCAGGGTTTTTTTCTACAAGGGAAAGGTCTGCAGCTCATTTGAAGAACAAACAGTTAGTTTATAAAAAGTCTCAGGCTGAACCAAAGCCATCTTCGGAGAGACCTAGATTGCTTCATCTTTGGAAGTCTAGATTGCTGAATGAATGAGCAATGCTGAGCTAGAGAGCTAGTTGTTTGACTTGAGAGTAAGCTCACTTCCTATGTTTCTCAAAAAATTATGGAAGATAAATTTGTAAGAATTTTTACTATTCACAGTATTAACAGCACAATTAAGAGGATGGTGTACAGTGACATCTTACTATCACTAAGAATCTTTCCAGTTGGACACTGAAAACATCCTCCACATATTCAAGTGGAATGTTCACAATGGACAGGTTTCAGCACATTTGCCCAAATATGTGGCACTTGAGGGAACATGGAAGACACAAACAAATATTATGCATACACTTCAGCCTCAGCATCTGCCAAAAGGGTGTGGGGTATGTGTATGCATGTAGTGCTTTTTGAAACTGAGCACACAGTAGCAGTAACTAGTCATCCAGTTTAGTTGACACACATATAATACATACCACTCCATCTCATAAAAGGTAATAACAGTGCTATAATGCTTTAAGGTAATAATGGTCACAATCAATTAACAAAAAATTAGCCAGAAGAGTCAAATAAAAAAATATTCAAAAGCATTCAATATCTACTTAACTTCAGCTATGGAGAGGTGGCACTGTGCGGTACTCATTTAAAAGACAGGGAATGCACAATTTCTAATTTGTTTGTTTACCATTCTTCCTTTGTTTGTTTGTTCATCTTTCTTCCAATGAGCTCTTAGCTAGTCACAGCACATAGTTGGACTGACAGAAAATAAGTCTTTCAAGGGTAACTAACATGTTTCCTGGCTTAATGGGGATTTAAAGTTGGTTCTCTTGAGTTTCAGTAACTTAAAATAATGGTTATATCACAGTGACACATCATTTACTAATGCATCACACTTTTAATAAATAATAAATAATAAAATTTATTTTTATCCCGCCCCTCTATGCAAGGCAACCAGGGTGGCTTACAACAGTAAATTTAAATATTTCATTTAAATATTTAGCTGCAGTTATTTTACATAATAAAATGTGTGTTTTGGGAGCGGGTATCTGTGTAATAATTCTATGGAAACAGAAACAGCAACATTTGAAGCTAGAGTTATGACACTATAGGGCATGGAAGGACTGCATAATAGCAAACTCAAAACAAAAATGACTGGCAGATAATTTTTGTTTTTTAAAAATAAAGCATGTTATTTCACTCTTCCTAAGTGCAAGGTCATTTAAGTCTACTACAGGAAGTCCTATGAATAAATCTCTCAAAAAGTAAAAGTGTCAGGCCTTATATGTAAAAGTAAAGACCTTCTGTTAAATGACTGGAAAAATAAAACATCCTATTATATTATTAACAAATGACAATTTAGTCAAGCAGTATTATTCCATTTTGAACATTAGACTTAATTAAACCGGTGAATTCATGAAGTCAGTCATGATCCAGCCTAAGTATAATATAATCTTATCTGAAAAGCATGAAATTGTTCTGGCTATATCCATTACTTCACTTCCTGACATCTATTATAGCCATTCAATAACCTAATTACTAAAAATTAGATTGCAGAAGACAAACTACAGTGAAAACCAGCTCCCTGCGAATGAACATAATTTAAAGAAATTATTAGTGAGCTGATAGTTTATCCCCACTAAAACCTTACAGACTACATGAGACACTATGGTGATTTTTTAAAAAATAGTTTTTTTTCTAATTTTTGAACCACTTGTTTCCAACTTTTCCTCAAAGTTAGTGGCTCAAGTATGGCATTTTTTAAAGACACATATGCTCATTCCTCATGGGAGCAACTTCTCAGTGAAGGAATGCAGGCCTTCACTGTGGCAATATCCTTAAGTACAGTTTTATTTTTATTTATTATTTATCTTATTTATTTGGAATATTAATAATATTGTCTAGATATCAACATGATTTACAAGGCCAGTGCAAATGGCTGAGAACTGTCTTCAAATTCATTTTTGATAAGAACTTATCAGAAATTCAGGTTTCTTCAAAAATTGGGAAGAAGAGTCTTGTGATTTTAAAAAACAAAGAAAAAACTGTGAAAGAAGGCAAAATTGACAGATTTTCCCATTCCTAATGTAAGCATTCAGAGAAGAAAGTGCAGGCAAGCGGCTACAACCAAGAGGGCATTAGCTATGAATATTTGATAAACTAGAATGTCAGTCCAATGTAAAGATTCTAGCATATTCATCTTTAACTGGTAAGCAAAGACTTGCAACATTATCACAGGTGGACAGCACAAGCAGGACTACCATCACACAATACTCTACAGGGCATATCTCAGCTGTAGAGAAGCCTCTGAAAAGAGATGAGTCTAAGTAGCTATGTTGGTTCATAGTTCCAAGAAATTATCTCATCCAGTTTAGGTGACTGAACATTTGACACATTCTTCTAAGATCTCAAACAGATAATAGATGGACAAAGAGAAAGCTGGTTATTAACTGCAATTCACATTCTCCAGTCATCACTGAACACACAACACACGCACACACACACACAGAGTTTCAAAACAGGCATTTCCCACTAGAAATGTACAATCAGTTGATAGATCATATATTGTGCAGAGACTAACAAACTCTTAGACATCTTTGTGCCCTTGACAGATTTTTGACCTTGCAGCTAAATCTGGTGCTACTAATAGTGACAACAGATACTGAAAAAAATATATGCCTTATGGCACCTAAACTACAAAACTATATTGCCCATGTGTTTTTGTTCCAGGAGCTGTTTCATACAGATGTTGTAATGGCCTTTGGCTCACAAAACTTTATACCACTATTAATTAAATTGCCACAAGTGTGTGCGTGCGTGCGTGCGTGCATGTTTTACTGCAAATGACTAAAAGGCTAGCCTTTTTAAATAAAATGATTAGCAGATGTTTCAAGAATTCTTTATCTTCAGTATCCTTTTCCTCAGCTGTTCTGAACATCTGCAGTACGTTTCTGAAGATCCATTTTAACTGTTTCTGTGAACAGTGTTCAGTTCTAAGAAATCAATCTGTAAGAATTGACTGTATAATTCCACCAAAGTACCCACCAAGGTGGAGGTCTGAGGTCCTTATCTCTTGTTTATGATATATCACTATATAAAAACGTTACTCTAGCTTGTTATTCCTTAAATATCCACTGTCACCATTTAATACTGAATCAAACACACACTCTTAGCATAATAATAATAATAATAATAATAATAATAATAATAATAATAATAATAATAATAA
>NC_056522.1:136332742-136349783 GCF_019175285.1 Sceloporus undulatus
ATTTTATTTACATTTCCCGCCTCTCCCTGTGGATCAAGGCAGGATTACAACAAAAAAGAATCAACAATGCAAAATACAAAATACAGTATTATCTAAAAATACAATCAATAAAACGGATGGCAATACTGCTACCAATCATTAAAATGACCAAATCGTCATCTGTTTTCCATACTATCAAAATCAGAAGTGGTAGTGTTCTTTGGAAGCTCAGATGGATAGGCCCTCGGGAAGAGATCCGTCTTAAGTGCTTTCTTAAAGGCTTCTAAGGTGGTCATAAGATGGATCTCTTCTGGTAAGCTGTTCCATAGTTCCATAGCATGTACACAGTAGCAGGATACTGAATAGAGAAATGGGATAACCAGACAAGGAGATATACGTAAAACTTTCAATCAATCAATCAATCAACTGGCCATGTTAGGCACTCCCAAAATTGAAAATGATGTAAAGGCCTTCTGAGGTCCCAGGTGAATGTGGCCTCTGGATCTCTTGAAATTATTCTTCCCAAACTACCACTGTATTTTTTTAAGGGTTGACTTTCAATTTTTAAAACTGTATAGGAGAATTTTTTAAAAAAAAAAACATTTTTAAAAAAAAGGATTGAGAAGCTGACTGTGCTTTCTGAATGAAGCATTGTCACTCATTCCTAATGTACTTGTTGGATACAAACTGAATTTAGGAGGTATCATGATTCTTCAGGTTCAAAAACTGTTTGCACAATGGTATAAATCAAGGTTTCTCAACCAGGTTCCCCAAGAGATTGTGACTGAAGCAACATATTTTTTAGTGTAGATATAATAATAAAAAAATGCAGGAATTCTCTAAGAACTGAAAATTATTTCAGGGGTCCTTCCAGGATAAAAAGGTTGAGAAAGGCTGGTATTAATACTGCTTTGTCGATGCTTTCGCTTTTTGATCCCTAGTCACAAAGCCTATCATCTCTACATAAAATAAAAATCTGTAGATGATTATTTTAAGGATGGAAATATAACTGAAAGGAGAATAACTGCTTTCACATAACGTCTATAAACTTATTTCTGCAAGATTTGTGTGTGTGTGTGTTTTTTAAAGAACAAATAAAGGTTCATTAAACTCAGGATAATGAGTTTGTGTCTCAGTTCCATATAATACAGTGAAAGTCAGATTGCTCATATCTAACTTTGTTTTGCTCTCTAGTGCACTGGAGAGGTACCCTGCTTGTCAAGACCACTGTCTAACCATATTGGTATACCAGATGCTACAGTAATTACTCATTTTTACAGTGAACAGCCAGACAAGTGGTTGCATAAAATTAACAAAATATGTTGATTACCAGTAATAATGATACAAACCAATCATGGTCACACATTGTAAAGCATCAGGAACTCACAAATGAAAAACAAGGTTTGCCAGCCTAAGCAAATCCTAAATCTCCACTGAGCTACAGCTCCCATCCACTCAATAAGCAAACTGCAAATGGCTGCTATATGTATTTTTATTACATGCTTGGGTCTGTTTGTTTTTTTAATCCTACAAGAATTGAAGTTCATGCTGGATTGTAACATCAACGATACTCCACATCTTCTTCTTCTTGCTCCTCCACATGGGATGTTTCCACACTTGGTGTCTAATCTGCCATGAGTCTGTTATAAGAGATGGCTGCTTTTGCTCAGTCGTTTTTGAAAGCAACCTCAGTCCTACCCCTTGCTGCCACCTTACCCCACCATCTTCTCTGGTCCATTCTAATTGTTGCAGTGATTAATGATGCCTCCCTAAGTCTCCTGAGGCTTCATCATATATTAAGAAAATTCACCAAAATCTTCATCTCATAAGAGATGGCTGGTTGCAACTTGGAAAAAGCCTATATGGTGCACCTGCCCCAACTGCAGTTTTGCCATCCACAGATTTGAGCATCCGCTGATGGCAGATCCCATCACTTTTAGTGACTGTACATGCACATGGCCCCAGGAGAGCAGTCACATACACACGTGCCATTACTGAATACCGCAGGGCTTGAGATCCTGCATTTTTTGCCATCTATAAGAGGGGTCCAGAACAGAACCCTTGTGAATAAGAAGGGCTCACTGTACAAGTATAGCTCAGTTAACAAAGAGATGTGTTCCCTAGTGTTACTTCTTTAACAGAAACACTGATACAAGAGACAGAAATAACATGGAAAGAATAGAGATAGGTTGCTGCACCACAAAAAAAGAGCAGTTCAACATATTTCAGCATTTTTTTATTCCAAACTAACAATATGTGCATGTAAAATGAAACAACCTTGGGTAAGTGAACAAAAACATTTTGAATCTTCTTGAAGGCTTCTTCTAAAATTCACCTTTGCTTTCACCATCCTCCATTTTTTTTAAAATTATTATTATTTCTGTTTTGGTGGCCAAATATATAGTCTTTGTTTTTTTTTAAAAAAATGTTACGGAAGTACCCGGAGAGGCAGACTAATCTCCCCCCTTTCCTCTGTTTTTTTCTATTCACAGATGCCCAGAAAGAAATTCTGGAGGCCAAAGCTTTTCACCTTACTCTGGCAGGGCACACAAAGGCTACAGGAGGAGTGGCCAGAGAAGATTCCCATTCTTTTTCAGATGAAGTGTCATTGCACTGATTACTGCAGACATGCTCCTGTAACCTGACCCCAAAAGTCTGTTTGTCCAGGCCTCCTCCTTCATCATCCTCTCAATGCTGATGCTGGTTTGTTTGTTTGTTTTTTTTAAAAAAACTTCCAGCAAAATTAGAGGAGGGATGGGCCAGGGCTCCTTATAAAGAAGTACTTTATAAAAAGGAGCTTCTTTATTAACAGAGTTAAGCCTGTCTGCAATTTCATTATAATTGTATAATTGTCATTTCCAGTTGAGTATTCCACTGCTGACAGAACAAGAGTGAACCACCATCCTAAAAATATAGAAGGGTTTTTTAAAAAATAAAATGTCCAGTGTGCTTTATCCCAAGTAAACATAAATAGGATGATTGTTGTTGTTCCTATTCACCTTCAAGTCATTACCAACATATGGCACCCTTAAAGCAAATCTATCATAGAGTTTTCTTGGCAAGATTTGTTCATAGAGTGTTGCTTTTGTCTTCTTCTACAACTAAGACAGTGTGACTGTGACAGTGTATTTCCATGGCCAAGTGGGGATTTGAACCCTCATATTCATGGTCATAGTCCACACCCAAACCACTGCACCATTATTATTATTATTATTATTATTATTATTATTATTATTATTATTATTATTAACTTTATTTATAAAGTGCCGTAAATCTACAGAACTTATCAGGTGACTTCAGCATTTTAAAAATACTGTTGTTTGGGATCCATTTTGCATGGAACCTGGCTATCACTCACACTTTTGTCATGAATAAAATCATCAACAATAACAATGTCTGGTAAATTTCTTGGTATGCCATGAGTTAACGATTGCATAGAATTGATAAATGCTTTGGTTCCCTTTGTGTAAGAACCATGTAAATCTAAATCTAAGTTTTCTAAAAGGTTAAGGGTTTTAGTGTGGGGATGAGTAAGAAGATATGTGAGAATTCCTGACTATGTTAGGTAAGGCAGAAAGAGAGTCTTTTTTGTTTTGTTTTGTTTTGTTTTTGAGTTGGTTAGAAGGAGTATGTAGGAGAGGTGGGATTTACTAAGTGACAAAGGTAAGAGTAGGTAGGTTAGAGAGAAAGAAAGTAGAGAGAGAAAGAAAGTAGAGAGAGTGGAAGATGAGGTAAGTAAGAAATGTAAGGAAGAACAGGAAAGATGGAACTTAATAGAAAGAGTCTAAGGTGGGAAGAGGAGGGATAGATATAGAATCTGGTTTAGATATTTGGGGAGGAGAGATACTATAGGAGGTTATGACATATGTTTTATTATATAGTTTATAGTAAAGTTAGATTGTTACATGTTATATGTGATTGTATATATGTTCGTAGTGGTTTCCCCCCCCCTTTTTTTTCTTGATGTATTTTTTAAACTTAATAAAATATTATTATTAAAAAATAAATAAATAAATAAAAGGTAATGCAAATATGTTTTTCATTAATTTCACAATATCAATATTAGTTTAAAAACTACCCAAGTAGAAACACAGGCATAACCATGTCAAATTTATGACTCTTCTCTTCATATATCAATATCACAGTGCTTTAGCTAAATTAAACCCCTTTGAAAAAGGCATGTGCTCCATTTGTGCTTTCCAGTCAGTGAGCAGATCGCTGAATACCTCTAACTGATGCAGACAGCAGTGCTTCCCCCCACTCTCGCTGCACTAAAGATGATAAATGCAAATTTTTATTTAAAGAGCATATTTCAGAGTTGATCGATATCATCACATTTAAAGTTTGCTTAAATGGAGTGTGTACACCCACAGGGATAACAAGATAACTTTTCATACAGTAGAATGAAAAAGCAGAATACTATAAAAATGAGTTACTGTATCTGCATGTTACAGATTCTAATATTTCTGATAATAGCTACTAAAATGTGTTCTCACAATTATAAGCCGCATATGGTACCCAGACTGTACATTATATATCACAAATATATCCCCCTCATCCCACAAAACACTTATTGAATTGCAATGCATACAATGGACCCTTGGCATCCATTAGCATTTGGGTCCAAGACCCTTGTGGATATCAAACTCCATGGATGCTCATGTTCCCTTATATATACAGTCCGCCCTTGCCTTACGCGGGGGATCCCTTCCGGATCCCGCCGCATAAGGCGAATTCCGCCTATGCTCGAGCCCCATTGGAAACAATGGGGCTCGTGCACGGCGGCGCAGCGGCGCGGGAGCACACAGGGCGCAACGGGCGAGCGCGCCCATTCAATTGAATGGGAAGCGCCGCCCCTTCCACCCCACGTGTGCCCCGCAGCTTGATCGTGTATGCTCAAGGCCGCGTATGGCACGCCCACATATGGCGTGGGCACGCTGTAATGCCATAGTAAAATGATGCCATAAAGTGGCAAAATCAACATTTGTGTTTTTGGATTTTTTAATATATATATATATATGTGTGTGTGTGTGTGTGTGTGTATATATATATATATATATATATATTGAAGCCATAGATGGCAGAATCCACGAATGCAGAATTCATGGATATGGAAGGATGTGATACTTGGTGAACTAGAATTGTGAAGTCCTTTAGCTTAGTATTTGTGAGAACATGGCCTTTGTTTTATTTAGCTATAATGTCTTTAGTTGGTGACAAGACACTCCTTGAAGAACATACTCTTTCCTTGAAGAACATACTCAGCAGGCTGAAAATATTGTAACAGACAATTGTTTACTTTTAATGGTGTTTTCTTGAACTGCAGTAAAAGACAACTGTCTGCATGGGTGGGGGACATATGTAGTATGGCACAGCTTATTAATGGGGGGAAAACAGTATAGTAGGCCCTCTGCATCCACAGGGGTTTGGTTCCAGGACCCACTGTGGAGACCAAAATCTATGGATACTCAAATTCCATTAATATATACTATAGTGCTAATCTCCATGCAACCAAAATGATGCTCAAAATTTTGCAACAGACTCCAACTATAAAGAAATCCCAGGAGTCCGATAAAGGTTCAGAAAAGTAAGAGGCACTAGGAACTACACTGGAAACATATGATGGCTAAGGGAGCACACCAAGGATTACCAAAAGAAAATCAGTATGTGCTTTATAGACTACAGTGGTACCTCGGGATACGAATTGATCGCGTTACGAAATTTCCGGGATACGAAAAAGTTCCATTGGAAAAAACTGTTCCGGGATACGAAGGTTTTTTCGGGTTACGAATTTTTTTTCGGCGCGAAATTCAAACGCGCGGCTTGCCAGCGCTAACGGAAAGCCCTTTTCGGCTTGCGAAATGCATCGGGTTACGAACGGCGCGGCGGAACGAATTAATTTCGTAACCCGAGGGAGCACTGTATAGCAAAGTCTTTGACTGCACAGACCATGAAAGGCTATGGAATGCCCTTAAAGACACGGGACTACCAACATTGATGAGGAAACTGTACTTAGGACAAGTAGCTACTGTTAGAACAGAACATGGAGAAACTGAGTGTTTCCCAATTGGCAAAGAGGTTAGGCAATTTCATTTTATCCTATCTGTTCAACCTATAGTGCACCCTCGGCTTATGTGGGGGATCTGTTCCAGACCCCCTGTGTAAGCCAAATTTCGCGCATGCTCAAGCCCCATTCGCATGAATGGGGCTTGTGCATGCTGCAGCATGGCAGTGCAGCAGCGTGGTGGTGCGCGCGTGCCATGGGTGTATGCCCCATTCATGCAAATGGGACGCGCCGCCGCTTGTGCCCCACATGTTCCCTTGCGGCTTTCAGCATATGCTCAAAGCCGTGTTTAGTGTGCCCGCATATGACACAGGCGCACTGTATATGCAGAACGTATTATATGAAAAGCAGGCTTGGATGCAGAAGAAGGAGGAATGAAAGTTAGAGAAAGAATATAAAAAACTAATATATGCAGACAGCACCATACTACTAGCAGAAAACATCATAGACCTAGTATACCTACTAAGGAAGAACAAGGAGGAAAATGCAGAGGCAGGCTTACTGTTGAACATAATGAAAAGAAAAATAATTACCACAGACAATGAGGAAATAAAAATAGTAAAAGAGTTCTCATAACTAGGATCAAACATTGACCAGAATGGGGACTGCAGTCAAGAAATCAGAAGAAAACTATGCAAGAACTAGGAAATATCCTAAAATGCAGAGTTAAACAACTGAGCATGAAAGTTAGAATCATCCAAGCCATTGTATTCCCTATTACTATGCATGGATGTGAGAGCTGGACAGCAAAGAAGCCAGATCAATTCATCAATTGATCTGAGATATGGTGCTGGAGAAGAGCGCTGGGGATACTGTGGACAGCAAAAGAGAGAAACAAATGAGTCCGAGAACAGTTAAAGCCAGAAATCTCCCTGCAATGACTAAACTAAGGCTGTTGTACTTTGGACACATCACGGGAAGGCATGAATCATTGGAAAAAAACAATAATGCTAGGAAAGGCGGAGGGAAGTAGAAAAAGATAAAGGCTGCATGCTAGATGGATGGACTCTATTAAGGAGGTTACAGGTATGACTTTGCAGCAACTAACTGGAGCAGTGAAAGAGAAGGAATCTCTGAGATGTCTTATCCACAGTCATGAGTCATGGCTGACTTGAGGGTGGTTAGCAACAATAATGAATATATAGTAAAATGGTGTCCTTTTATAAAACAGCAAAATCAAGATTTGCTATTTGAAATTCTTTTATGGGGGGAGGATAATATTTTCAAACCATGGATGGTTGAAGTCATGGATGCAGATTCCATGGATATGGACAGCTGACTGTACCACCAGAATATTTATGTTATGTCATATTATATTATATATATTATATGTTACATATTAGATATGTCTCTTTCCAGTCTTGATTCTAACATGTTTTAAGTCATAACTCTGGCCTCATTTCTGCTTACGGATAATTTGCTCTCCGATCCAAATACATAAATCAGTTCAGAGGGAGAGCGTGGTTCACATTATTTATGAACTGATTTATGGATTCGGATCGGAGAGCGAGTCCCATCACTGGCCTCTCCTGCCTCTCCATCCCTGGCCAGTCCTTACCGGCTTCCCTGGCTTCCTTTCGGCCTCCTTACCGGCTTCTCTGTGGCTGGGGAAGCCGGGAAGGAAGCCGCAAGGTAGCTGGGAACACAAGGAGGTTGCAGGGAAGCTGGGGAAGCCTTTCAGCCTTCTTCCTGACTTCCCCAGCTTCTCTGTGGCCTCCTTCCATTCCCAGCTACCTTGCGGCTTCCTTCCCGGCTTCTCTGGCCACCAAGAAGCCGGGGAAGCCGGTAAAGAGGCCAAAAGCAAGCTGGGGAAGCCGGTAATGACTGGCCAGAGACTAAGAGGCAGGAGAGGCCAGTGACAGGAGAAGGCTGGGGCTATTGCAGTT
Source organism: Sceloporus undulatus (assembly GCF_019175285.1). NCBI lineage: Eukaryota > Metazoa > Chordata > Lepidosauria > Squamata > Phrynosomatidae > Sceloporus > Sceloporus undulatus. Next base: position 136,340,672 of record NC_056522.1, read on the forward strand.
GTCCCCCATCACTGGGAGTGGATTTGAATCCGCATGGTTCACATTTGGGCTGAATCGATTTAAAAATCAATCAATTCAGCCCAAAAGAACCTGAAAAAACAGCATTTTTTTTTGACATGGGTTAAATGGGCTAAAAGCATGGCTCTCCTTTCCGAATCACTTCAGCAATTTGGATTAAGTGGGAACCATGCTCCTTTAAATCAGATCATTTTGAATCATGATCCAGTTTAAACAGTAGTGGGAATGAGGTGTCTATTTCATTTCTACATTAATATGTACATTTTTAAAACTCTCAAAATATACTTTAATAAGAACTTACATGTGATTTTCTCTCAAATTATACATGTGTGTGTGTATTTTCTCTCAAAACAAAAACTTGAATGTATATTCTGAAATGTTTAAACTAACAAGAACTATATAACAACATTTGGAGAAGTGCCAAATTTTATTGGATGACTAAATTCCCTTCTGCACCATAATCTAAGAAGAGCAGATCAGTGTAGAATGAGCGGAGACATTCAGAGTTTACATTGCAATTTCTATACACAAGTACACACAATACTCCAAGATGAAATGCTCCAGGATAAATGCTCCTGTTCACAATGACAGCCAGCCATTCACTTTTCCAAGATATTCTATTCCAACCCCAAACCCACTCCCATCCTGTTTTCTTTATCCTCAGTTAGTCAGCATGTTACAAATAAATGGGCATGTTAATTCTTCAGTGGGCTTATGTTGAGGTCTTCCACCTTCAGATTTATTTTCTGCTTCTACAACCTTGACACCTACTGCTTGCTTGTTCTCTTTCTTGTGCATGCATGGATTTGCATCCAGGACAGCACACTTTCTTTCTAATGATGTTCTCCTTGTCCCAATTTGTTCAGCTTTATTTCCAGCACCACCCATAGTTTTGTCATGTTGAGATAAACCTGACAATTTAAAAGAAAACAGGTAGCTGCAATGTCATTTGCTGGTGTGCTTTCTCCAGCTGAAAATATTGCTTTCAGGGCTTGGGCATATCTGTTGTTGTATATAGTGACAACTTGCCTCTTCTCCCCCTTATCCCAACTCACTATTATGATTTCCACTGGCCTAACAGCAGCAGTTTACTCTGATGTACTCCAGCAAGGTGACAGTATGGTGCCATGGCAGTCTACATATCATTCACAACTCACAGCATCTGCGATCCACACTAATACAGACATAATATACTTAAAGCATGAGATGCAACAAAATGGGTTATATCAGAAGAAGAAGAAAACTTTTGTAAATCATGAATCCAATGTTGAAATGGGAATATTTTTATATGATAGAGACAGCTCTATGACTGCTCAAAAATATGAAAATTAAATGTAACACTACACAGTAGTGGCAGAATAAGACGTTGCTGTCATGTAGCCTTCCTCCTCCCTGAATACACATCAACATCTCTGCTTTCCTATTTCAAAGAACCTTTGGACCCATGCCATGTTGCTATCCCACAATAGTAAAAGTAAAGCAGTCTGTGACAGTACTTCTTTCTACATTCTGCCATTCACCCCACTAGTCCCCATGTTTATTCACCCTCTTCACAGTTAATCATTAATTTCCTCTTTCTTTCTGTTAAGAATACACCCACATTTACCCTTCCATGAGCAGCAAGTGGGGAAGATAGAGGCAGAAATAGAATCAGGTCTTGTGTTTAACAGTGAGGTAGCAATCCAGGGTGGGGAGAATGCGGGGCATATTTGTTGAGGAATGTAGAAGGCAGCAAAAACAGAAGAAGATCACAAACCAGTTGCTTTGACTCAAACAGTAAGGCCATGGGCCTGAACCTACAGGACCTGAACAGGACAGTCAAGGGCAGGGGATCTTGGAGATGTCTCATTTACAGGGTCACAATGAGCTGAGGTTGACTCGGGAGCAGTTAACAACAGCAGCAAAGCCAAGCAGTGACAATCATCAACAGTGAAACCTCTTCTCTGCCCCTTGGAGAAAGAGAGATGCTAAACTGGGTTGCTGATAAATTAAATTGTTTATTTTTGTCTAGTGATAACACAGAAGACAAGCAGGCAGGCAGGCAATTGGTTGTCTCCTAAGGATCCACAACTAGAGAATGCATTCACTATTAGTACACAGGGTAAAGCACTAGTGCAAATTGTCTCCTTCATAAAACTATTAAAAGCACACTTATTATGACCACTGTAATCCTAAGAGTTATAGCACCAAGAAAAGCCAGTGCCAGCATAAATATGTGTGTGTGTGGATATGAACAGATTTCAAAGCCAGTCTGAATGGACAATTTGTCCCTCATTATAGTTGTCTGGCTTTACCAATAGTTGGCACCACTACATCCACTGATGGTACTGGAGTATTATTATTATTATTAACCTTTATTTATGAAGCGCTGTAAATTTACACAGTGCTGTACATGCAATCTTTTTAGTTAGACGGTTCCCTGCCCTCAGGCTTACAATCTAAAAAGACATGACACAGAAGGAGAAGGGAGTGGTGGAGGGAAAGGGTAAGAGGTCCAGCAGTTCCTCTCAATCTCCGAGGCCTGGACCAAGGCAGATGGACTGAAGGGAGGGCTTGGCTTCATAATGGAAAGTTAATCATTATCCAGGGAAAATACATACTCACAAGTAGGATAATGCATATACAGTACATAGCAATACAGGAAATGGATCGATACACAGCCAACAACAGAACATCAGATAGTAAGCGACAATTATGCGATGCCTGGGAAGGCTTCTCTGAATAGGATGGTTTTCAACTCCGTTTTGAAGCTGGTTAATGAAGTGATGGCTCTTGCTTGTGGAGGAAGAAGGTTCCAGGAGTGAGGGGCAGCAAGTGAAAAGGGGCGAATCCGGGATGGGGCAGAGGAAATCCTGGGCTGAGACAGGAACCCTTGACTACCAGAACGGAGGGCCCTGGTGGGAAGGTGAGGAGAAAGAAGGTCTGATAAGTAAGGAGGGGCCAGTCCATGGAGGGCTTTGAATGTCGACAGCAGGAGCTTATACTGAATGCGGAAAGGGAGAGGGAGCCAGTGAAGGGATGCAACACAGGAGAGATGTGGTCAGAGCGGTGGGTGGAAGTGATAATGCGTGCAGCTGAATGCTGGACAGAGATTAAAGGACGGAGGTGAGAAAAAGGAAGCCCAGCCAGGAGGACATTACAGTAATCAAGTCGTGAGATCACTAGGGCATGGACCAGGATCTTGGCAGTAGAGGCAGAGAGATATGGTCGGATTTTGGCAATATTGTACAAAAAGAATCTACAAGCCTTGGCTATTATGAACAGTGTTCTGAAAGTATGTTCAGCTGCAGTTCTGAACAGGTGAGTGTCTACTCCTTCACCCACTTCGTGACCAAAAAATGCCACATTTTATACTGAAAAGAGTAATGAGGTAGGCATGCATTTCCAGCAAATTGCCATATGCCTGTACAGAAAAGCATATTACCTGTCAAAACAGACCCAGGGGATCCTAGTCAGCATCACACCAATAGCGTACAAAACAACTGTGAGTTTTACTATTGATTTTCCTGCCCAGAAACTTTTCTCCCTAAATGTTACAAATGCATTTTTGTCCCCACTACAATCCAAACTTCACAAAGAGATGATAAATGAGGTAATATCGATTAGATTGGGCTAAAGAGCCCCTGCATCTCAAGGTTATATCCTTTGGAGAGTTAGTAAATCTCATTATAGAAATCTGCCTGCTGACATATACGAATAAAGAGAATGGCAGAGGAATTCCAGCATGATAACATCCACTAGATAGTCATGGTATTCTCTAGATGGAAAGTTCAGCACAAAATAGATGCAAAAGTTGAAACCATAGAGGCAATCTGTCAGATTTTTTAACAACTATGCATTCTTCAATGCCCATATAAGGCCATATACAAACCCAGCATTTTTGTCACCTGTCTCTTTTCATTTTTCACACTTAAATATCCATTCGCTCTTGCTGTGGGTGACTGCAAAGACAAAGCCTTAAACTGTCACATTATAAAATAATCTGCTGGTAATATAAACATCCCATTGCAAGGTAATCTGAAAAGAGCTCCTGCAGCAATCAAACAAATGTAACAAAACACACTCTTGTTTAAACCTATGGATTTTATTTGTACAGAACAGTCACCCAACTGAAGGAAATTAATGATGATTCTTAATTTCATTAGGATAGGGATGGACTAAGGAGAATTGTTTTTGGCTCCTCTGCCTCTTTCTCAGTGACTTACTGGGGGGAGGGGGATTCCAGGAGCAAGAAACATGATCTAGAAAAAACAGCTGTTTACATCTATGCACTAATGTTGGAATTGAAGTTCCTGGAGATTTCAGTGGTACTACTAGGGCAGTGTTTAATCCCTATCCCTTAAAGTTAACTTTTCCAAGCCACTTGTAATTATATCTCACTTGAAAACTGAATATTGTTCCCAGTGCTGTGCTATGACATTTGCTGACACTCATTGCTTGTTCCAAATTGCACAATGGTTCCATACTTGAGTAGAAAACCAGAGAACTCAAGTCAGATTTCGCAGAATCTCTGTACATAGGGGAACTGTAAAGATAATTAATTAATGTCAACATTTGTTTCAGAATTCTGCCATTAGCTAGGTCCCACAAACATGCTGATCAAAAATATCAACAACGGCTAAGATTTCCAGAATGTCTGTATTAGTTCCAGAAAGCTGTAATGCTGATTATGTAAGTGGAGCTATTGCTCATAAAATGTATCCTGGCTTCCCAAAGAGACCAGAGGGAAAAACTGACTTGTTGCAATTTTAAACAAAAAATATTCTAGCTCATTTTTAAGAGACAAAATAATATTCAATGCATTAGTATTGTTGCTGTAAAGACTATTTCTTCCAAAGCATGATTCTCTTTTATACACATTGCAGATCGCAAGCACAGAAAACTAACAATGACTATTCCCCATAGAATGGACACAATGAATTAATTACATTTACATAGGAGTAAGCTACCATTGATTCAGTGGATTTGCTCAAACTGGAACTAAAAATTGTCACCAACTTCCATTGATTGATATAAAGGCAAAGGAACCCTCCAGAGCTCCCCCTTGCTATCCAAGATTTGTCTTTTCAGACATGCAGGTCCTAATTAACTTGTTCCCTTACTTGTTCAGCCTTTCCTAGAACAAATACCACATTAAAGAAAATGCTAGAGTGAGTGCTTCCACCTAAAAGTCATGTGCGATGCTGGCTCTCACACACATGCGTATGTACATGAACACACACACACACATACACCAGCAAACTTCATTCCTTGTTCTGCATCTCTCCACACAACAATCCTGATACAAAATGCCTCTTTCTCACTGCTAGCAGCAAGGGGAAAGACAAATCTCGGGGAAAGTGGCAGGAAATCTCCTGATAAGCAAGTGTCATTTTGGCAACACAGGAGGGGCCAGAAATGCATTTAAGGCTTTAGAGCACTGCCCCTTCTGAATATTTGTAGCTGAGTAACAATTCCAATAGAAAATGAAAAACTACAAAATGCACATTTAAAATGCCTAAAAGGAACAATAATTGGGAAAAGCCTCTACAATGCTTTGTCTACTAGATGCTTAAATGTGTGTCTTCATTGTATCATGCCACGTAAGACACAGTGGCAGGATGTTCCCTGTGTATTGCATTAAGGAACAAATGTATGGAGATTGACTCTTGATGTGTCCAGGTGCCTGTGCAGCTGATTTGACTTTCACATATACACACAGCAGGAACATTGTGGCTATGCTATCTAATACTGACAGCATCCCTCTTCTGTGCGGCATAAATTATTGTTCATCTCTGACCATCCCAACCCAATGCTCGCATAATTCCTACTTTGATTGGCATTTTACATGCTTTTGAAATTCAAGTCTGTCCTGAACATCTCAGTGCTAAAGCTAAAACATCTTTGGAATGCAAAAGATCTGAAGAAATGTTAACTTATGGAAATACATGCCTGAAAAAGAGAAGAGAAAATTTCCACAAAAGATGTCCTGTCTTGTGGAAGTTTGATAAACACATCCCCCTCATTCAATCTGAGACCTTCCAATCTTAGTTTTTCAAGTAAATAAAAAAGACTTATGGGTGTTTTATTTTGTTTTGCTTTGTTTTGTTTTTTGGCATATGTGATGAAATGCGAGCATGTAACAAAATTGTGGGGCGATACATTTCAAAATCCCAAACTGCCAACATCAATGCTATTTACTAATAAGCATTCCTCAAAAAGATTAAATAATCTTCCTGATTCTCACTTAGAAGTTGTTAAACACTATGAGGACTCAGGTCAGATTTTTAGAGTAATAGCATACCATTGTATGAGATGTGGCATTATTCTTCAAAATGAGTTATAAATCAATAAGATCTCCAGAAATATGACCAGACCCACTACTCTGTAGATCATGGCAGCCTTTCACTCCTTGTAATGCAACTCACAGACACATGACCAATAGCAAGGAGGTCTTGTGAACCGAAGGTCAAAATATCTGAAACATACCACGTTCAGGTGGGCTGCAGCATGACCTTCTTTCAATTCCCATCTAGCTGGTGATTGCTGTATATCTAGATATGGCAACTTTATATAAGACTCCAGGAAGATGTGCAAATTTACACTGATGTTATAACTGAAAAGTGCTTAAATTCCTAAAACTTTGATTAAAATGTTTTTTGAAAGGTTGGAAAAAATGTCACTGCAGCAGATGGAAGAGGGTTTTATCGAACCCCAGTTAGCCTTTGAACTTATTAGCGATATTAGTTTCCAGAAAAATGTCAAAACATCACAAAACTCAGCAGGTGTTAAGTGGCTTAACATATATAAAAATGTGTATCTGTGTAAGCTTCAGGACCATGCCTGGTACCCAGCTTTCCAGTTAGGATGTTTACTTATTTGTGTGTGTGTGTGTGTGTGTGTGCGTGCGCGCTTTTAGAAATACTTTCATGCTTTTACAATTAAATGCAATATGACATCTGATTTACTTTTGATTTATTTTAGTCTTTTATATTTACCATATTGGTAGCCACACAATACTGAAGATCATTATGTACACACTTTTACAGAAACCTGCAGCAGAGAGCAATGGTAGAAATATCCAGAATCTCTTAGTAACTTTCCTAACATCACTACCTACTTACCATATGGTTGGTGATGCTTCAGTTGTGGGATATGGCAAGTCCAGCAAATATACATTATACTTTGTCATCAAGACACGACATTCCTTAAGGACAGAGAGAACTGAGTTTGCAGGAAGACTAATGTGGGCAGATCTGTCAAGTCTGTTTCCATGTGTGTGAGAGGTTTTGTTTTTTCCCTCTCACTTCTCCACCTCCAAATGTGTACTCTGTGACAATTCCATGTGGATTTTCTAACTGGAAAATTCCCTGCATATATTTGCTTACATTTTAGTGGACTACAGACAGGGAAAAAGTGCTGTCCTGAGGCAGAATTTAGGGCTCAGGAGAGCAGAGCGTCCTTACACTCCATGCTCTCTGAGTGCCATTTTGAACATGCACATTCACACGGCATGCACACCGATGATGTCGCTTGTGTGCCGCGTCCAAAAGGGGTGTCCACAAGAGACATCCAGGGTGCTAATGGTACCTTAGCAGTGCTGTGGAAAAAATCTGCATTTTGCAGGTCCTTTTTGGAGCAGATTGTTGTCAGGCCCATGTGGTTGCCACAGCAACAATCTGGGGAAGAAAGGGGCTGCCCCTTCCTGCCCATCTGTACAGGGCCTATGTCTCCTCTAAATCAATTGTATTTTTGTACATGATAGAAATGTATTGCAGTGGATTTTGCACATTTGTCAAATACATTTGTCTTCTTTGACAGAATGTATTGTAACCCCAGGAATGTACAGTATAGACTGTTTCTGATTCTGTATCAGTACAGTAGGTGCAGATCTAGGTAAGCCTGTTTTTGTTTTTTTAAAAACTTTATGAAGCAAATGCCATTCAGCTGTTTCACAAGAAAATAATCAATAATGGCAAAGTGTCCAGTTTCCTGAGGTCAGGTTCAATTATTGCTGGCAAACAGAACAGTGTTTTTATAGGGACAGCAGGTGGCCTTTAAAGTCTTCTTTGAGCCTTTAAAGTCTAGCATACAGTCTTTTAAAAAAGCCCAGACCTCAAGGTGAATTCAGCACTTTGGATAGCTCTTTTAAAGTATAATGTAGATTGCACAGTTAAAAAAAAATCCACAAAATAATTCAGCACCTTAGATAGTTCCTTACAGTCTACAATTCAACACTGAGTTGAATTGCCACACTACTCACATGCAAACCTCCAGCCAGGCCTGATCCTTTATTCAAGGACTCTCTAGTCCAAGAGTGTTCGGAAGCAAAAGCACATCAAGACTTACTATCTGAACAGCAGACTGACAGACACATAAATCACCTGGTCACACATTCATTTCCACTATTTCAATTATGGTAGTTATTTCTAAATGTGCAGCTAAAAGGATGAACAAATATATGCCCATTTGCATCTTTTCCCATCTTACTCTTTGGTGATTTTTTCCCTTTATTTTGTGTAAGTTGCCACCCTACTAAATAGTCCTCAGAGAGCTTAAGTGTCATGAACTTTGAAGCATAAAACAAACAAACAAACAGCTTCATTTATATAGCGCTTCATACTGAATTAGCAGTGTGTAAGTGGTTTACAACTGTAAGCTAATTGCCTCCAACAATCTGGGTATGAGGCAGTGGTTACAGAAGCAGCAGTATCCTGTTCTTCATTGAGAAAATCATTAAGAAAATACATAACAAGCCTTCTCTTTTCTAGTTGTTAGCAGACAGGGCCACACCACAAAAATGTGTTACACTGTATTTGATTTACACATCAAATACATTGGCCCAGGTCCTGTATCAGGAAACGACTTGTATTGCATAGCAACATCTCTGTAGCCACTCCCCACCATTCCACCCCAAAATCACCTTATAAACAGTGCAGCATCCCCCACAGCCATTTCCATGCTGTCAAAGAGTGAAGGCACCAGTTGGGAAAGTATAAAGTTATTTCCCTGTAATTGGACACACTGCAACAGACATCTGAAGAGATCTCAAGGGGTTCTTGTGAGCTTGCAGTGTGCCCATCTACAGGTAAATAGCTGGATACATCCCTGCTCA
>NC_056522.1:136358026-136372824 GCF_019175285.1 Sceloporus undulatus
CTCACCTCCAACCCAAATTGCTTGCTCTCCAACAACATACAGCAGGGGTAGGCAAACTTTTTGAGCGGGGGGCCAGGTTTGCTGTCCCTCAGGCTTCAAACCCTCCGGTGGCAGGGGCACTTCCGGGGGTGGAGCTTCCACCCTCCAGGGCGGGTGGGCCACAGCCGGGGTGGCAGCTTCCACCCTCCGGGGGCCAGGCCTCCCCATCTTTGCTGGCCCCTGACGGGGCCCCAGGCCCCGTCAGAGACGCAAAAAAGTGGTGGGGGCCGCCAGCGCTGGAGGGCCCTTGGAGGGCCCCAGCGACGGCAAGTGCCCCCCAGAGGCCCCCTGCCGCCCTCGGAGCCTTCCTGGAGGGCCCAGAGACGGCAGCGGGCCTCCTAGAGGCCCGTCACCGCGGCCACCCATCATGGCTTTTCGCCGCTCTGGGCACCGCCATTTTGGGCGGCAAAATGTGGTGGCGCCCATAGCCCCAGAGGCCGCTAGTGCACCCGCCAGTTTTTCACCACAATGGCGGCGAGTCTCGCCCGACCTCGGGAGGTCACGCAAAACTTCGCCGCCATTTTGCCGCCCAAAATGGCGGCGCCCAGAGCGCGAAAAGCTGTGACCGCGGCTGCTGCGGCGGAGGCAGTGGCGGCAACAGCAGCCAGGGGCTGGGGGCAGGCCTCCGGGGGCCGCATCCGGCCCCGCGGGCCGGAGGTTTGCCACACCCTGACCATAGAGATTGCCATGTTGGTGGAGGGATGCAGTGCTTATAAGGTAGGCTTTGGCAGGAGTGATGTTGTTGTGGTCAGAACAGAATTCCAACCTCCACCATGACCTCAGAGGTGAAGTGAGATGGCACCGGTCAGACCTACACCACTGTAAATAACTAATAGACTGCTAGCCACTGCTAGCAAAGCTGATGGAAGGAGGTCTCAGAAAGGATAGAGGCAGAGTTGTCAACAGAGGTTTTTCACCCAAGGATAAAATAAAATAAATAAAATCCTTGCATTTGCTAGCATCCTGTTAGAACAGTTTTTGTCTGAAAATGCAGCACTTTATAAACTAAAATGAAACCTCTACTAAGAACCATTATTCTATTACCATTTTATGGAATATTTACAATCAGACCCACAGCAAACACATTTGTTTTCCTATTGTCTTTCCTTGTAAACATTAAAGCATTTATGCCAGTGTAAATCATTTTCTTTCTCAAACCCTTCCACAAGGGCATTATCACCTTGTATTGTTATGAAACTTAGCAGGTTGCTTGAGATGAAGATTACCAACTGCTTCATTTCAGATTTCTTTCATCATTTAATCATTTCCAGACTATCCTATTGCTTTTGTGAAGCTTCTCTCAATAGATTTGCTACCTGTCTCCTAGAAAAAAAAGGTCCATTTGTTTGAGCACAATGAACTATTATTTTGGAAGGAAAAGTTTCTATCTTCACATGGAAAAGACAACTTTAATTGCAGTGTAGATTCAAACTGCCAGTTTGGAAAATGCTTTTAGCATTATACTAGATGAGTTATATGTTTAAAGAGTTTAAATATAATCATTTGTAGTCTGGTTCTAGGATGCACAGTTAATCAAGGGGAACATACTGAATCAATGGAACTTACAGTAATTATGACTGATGAAGTTCCACTGATTTCAGTGTGTCTAAACCATTGGTTTCATGGGCCTAAGCTATGAAAGAGCTGAAAAGTCCTAAAGAAACAAAATATGCAACTGGAGCACCAATTAGAATTGTCCAAACAACACTGTATTCCAAAGTACATTTGTAGCATATTGAAAGGTCCACTTGTACGCATACTTTCTTATCAAAAGCAGGAATTCTAGGCGCAGTAAAAGATTTTTAAAATGAGTCGCAATGAGACCCAACACTTCTTAGAAAGATATCTCTTGCTTCTGAAAACTTACTCTATCTGTAACAATTCATTTTTAAAAAGTCAAAAGCACTTTTTAAAACGCTAAAGACAGAGGGGACACAATTTAATGAAATATGTGAAAGACTCAGGCTACAATTTTATACATACCTTCCTCAAACTAAAACCCACTGAATAAAGGATTGTGTGGTGAATACCAAAAACACAATAAAGTCTTCTGACACAGATTCTAAGTACAACCACATCAAGCAATTGAATGTACATTGTCAGTTCTACACATCAAAGGACTTGACTGCCCACCCTATTTAAAAAATAAAACAAACTGATCCAGAGACATTTCGCAGACCCCCACCCATTATGGGAAAAAATGTAATGTGTGAATGGAGATTTTTTTGAATATGGCAGTATACTACAAAATGAGCACTCCCCACCCCACCCTTGGGAAGCAATTTGATGTTTAAACAGGTCATGAGGCTCCTAATTTCAACACCCATCCCAAAAGAACTCAAAATCAAAAAGGGAAGGGGCTGTCCAATCACATTTAGGGCCCACCCCCAATTTATTCCACCACCACCTCCGCATCTTCAAGCTTCGTAAAGTGCTTGGAGCAAAAAGTCGCCCATCCATGGTATATATGTAGTACATATGACCAGTGCCTGGAAAGGGTACTTTGGAGGCTCCAAATTCCAGAATCCTGCAAACAGTTTGGCTTCTACCTGTGGGATTTCAAACTTTTTCAAGCTTTGCACATGATGTGACTGAATCATTAATTTGCATGAGGCTGGCTGAGTCTGCTATGTATGGAATGGGGGGGGGGCTGTATGACTAAGACTCCAATGGCCAGGGCACCAATGAAATATTTTATTTTCCTTTATACAGACAGATCTCTTTAAAATGAGGAGACTCTATTCTATAGTCTCATTAAGATTAAGAGTAACTCTTTGAGGGAAGAGGTTGTACTAAAAGCCCTAACAGTGTTCTTCATGCCAAGACACTGGTATTCTACTCAAATTCATGGTGCTAAACAGTGTTCTGGAGGCAAGACATGGATTAAACAGAGGTTTGGAAACCACAGAATTACAAAAAAATATATTTCTGCAGTAAATCACTAGTGGCTGCAGCGCCTCCAGTTTATTTAGGGTTATTCACTGCAAAAATATGACTGACCTGATTATTTGTTGTATAATCTTAACATAGTCCTACCTCTCATGAAAGCTCTATGCATCATTTTCCAGATCACATAAAATTCTGAGAAGGATTTGAAAATATACGCTCTTTTTAATGCAGCAACAAAACTACAGGACATATAGCACGTCAGTTAAATATTCATGTTGGTTGATTCTTCACTGCCCACAACATTTTCAACACAAAAACAAAACTTTGCCATATTTATTTAGGTAGTTATTTATTTTCACGTGTTTTTCAATTTTACAAAATTATAGAAGCTTGCAAAAATTAGTAATACTGCACATACTCATGCATAAGTCTAGAAGTTTTAGTCAAAAAATTGACTCCAAAACCTGAGTCGGCTTATCTGTGGATCAATGTAAGTACTTTACTTTAATTATTATTAAAAAAAGGAACCATCCTCTGGTGAAAAGGAAGAGTGTTATCTGTTCTGGAAGCACTCATACTCCACGAAGCCTTTAATATGAGCACAAACAGTTATGCCTGCTGGAATTTTGTATGCTTTCTGGCACTGTTTTCCTTTGCTTCATCCTTTGCATCATTTGTTACATACCTCTAAGTTTTACTCTCAGCTTATCCATGAGTCAAAATCCATAATTTTGGCCCCAAAAACTGCCCTTAACTTATAGATGAGGCTGACTTATAGCTGAATATATGCAGTATATTTACTACTTCCTTTAACAATAATTATATCAATTCCCCACCTAGTTGGTACTCAAGTAGATGGGAACAGTTCTGTTTGCATAAAATATTAGCAAGGGAGTATAATGATTAGCTGTCTATTTGAAATGTTATATGGAAAAGCTGACAAGCCAAGGTGACAATTTACTTCAAAAAATAATTGTGAGTCACAAAAGGAGTGATTACTATCAAAACTAGTTAGTGAACATTAGGGCATTGCATTTGTTATCAGTCTTGTTACTAGCCGCTTGTAGATACATTGAAACTATCACTCAAACAGGTAACTGCTCCCATCCATGACATCTAATGAGTGCATGTAAAAGCCATTTATAGTATAGATGTAACAAGGAAACAACACTGCGGGACGCACAACTGCTTGCATGGTTTTGCATCCAGATTAATTTTAACAACCATCAAGAGAAAATATAAGTTTCAATAAGTTATTTGACAATAATTTGTAGTAGTCATAACAGTGGCCTAGACTCCAGAGGTAGACCCATCATCATTTTACTTAATACAAATAATGCTGTTTGTTAAAAGCTTTCTGTTAATTCTACTAAAATGTTTACAGTACTAAGGCTTAATGGAGATATACTACTTTTATTTTAATAACTTATTTGAGAAATACTAAGAAAATAAATAGAAATAATAGAAAAGCACCAATAAATTGTATATGGAATTCCTCTAGGCCTGTGTGTGTGCGTGCACGCATGCGCGCACGCCCTTAAGTCGCCTGTAGAAGTAGGGAGACCCCATGAATTGTTGGACTGCATCTCCCATCAGCCCTAGCCAACGTAGCCAACAATAACAAAACATGATCCAACAACATCTGGACAGAACATAATTACATACCCCAGGACACAGTTCAGAGACATAGCCATGTTGGTGTGGAAAATCAGTAGGCAAAGGGAGCTTCGAGCACCTTTGAGACTAACTGTGAGAAAGAAGTTGTAGCATGAACTTTCGCAGACTTAGGGCCTGAACAGACAGGCCAAAATAAAGCTGCTTCAGGTCACTTTGGAGGTATGCTGTTTAAATGTTGCATGCATCCTAAGGACTGGAGCGCAGCTTTGGCGTGGCTTCTGGCCTCTTAAGACGCATATGTCATTTAAACAGCATACCTTCAATGTGACCCAAAACAGCTTTATTTTGGCCTGTCTGTTTGAGCCCTTAATCTACTTCCTCTTATGCAGATCTCAGTATAGAATGACATATTGAGACTATTAGGACAGAGACAGAAGATTGAGTGGGACTGAATGGCCTTGAGATACCTGTATTTCTGCAAAGGGGAACAACATACCTCCTTGGAAGAGCACATGATTTGTGTGCATAAATTCACCAGGTCAGTTCCTCCTGCCTCCAATTAAAAGGATCAGACAGCATATGATATAGTATATCTTTATCCCAAAATCTGAAAAACTACTGCCAATCAGACTGGAGTCACTTTTCTGAGGTTTCTGAAGTGATGTCCAACTGTAACAGGATTGCCATTACTTTCTAACAGTATATTAAAGACTAGGAATTCCCAAAACCAATTACTGCAGTATAATTCAAGCCAGCAATATAGAACATGACCAATTCTAGTGAATGGTTATGTGCACTTATTGATTTCCCACTGATTTCCCATTTAAATCAATAGCCTTAAATCATCTAACTGTACTGTTTAATGCTATATGCTCAGCTAGGTGCTTGGTGTTCTCTCCCCTTATTATCTATTAACTGTATGAAATCTTAGCCTCTGACACTGAGTGAAAATTAGTTGCTTTTAGGGGTGGGGAGCAGTGAACGAATTCACCAGCAAGGTTCCTTGTGAGCTAAAAAGACCTAAACTCACAGAACTAAGCTGAAAAATTAACCTTTTTTTAAAGTCACCACTATTCCAAGACACTGCAAATCTAGTAAAAGAATACTGAGGTTGGAAGGAAGCATAAGGTGACCAGATAAATGTAGGGCATTCAAAGAAATTGTAGGACATTGCCAAATAAAAGCTTATAACACTCATATAAATGTAAATTCATGCTTTTTAGTCCTCAAAATGAAGGACATTTTGAAATTCCTCCTGGTCAGAAGGTTGAAATGGAGGACATGTCCGGGAAAAGGAGGATGTTTGGTCACCCTGAGGAAGCAAGAAGCTCAATGTAGACTACATTTAAAACAGATCTAGTGACTGAAAGAAAAGAATAAAAGTGTACAAGCTTGGCTATGACTGCAGCCCCAAATACACCCAGACATCACTGAAGTCAGCAGGAGTGCCTTCTAGCAGTGCAATCCTATGCATAGCATTCTGTCAAGTTCAATGGGACTTATTTCCAAAGCATTGGGAGCAGCACCACTGCAGCCTAAGGATGTTTTTAGGATTTTGCTGAGACTCTCCATGGATCAAGAATGAAACACGTTCATTGATTTCTAAAACAGTGATAATCATGACCACCTTCTCTTCTCGACCTACACACACACATACCTCCAATGATGTGGGGAAAAGCAGTTGTGGTGTGGAAGGAGAGGCAGCATGACCAGATGTCCTTCCTAACCACATGTAGGACATTCAAGAAAGATGGAGGACATGACCAAATAAAAGCTTAAAATATGCTTCTAAGTCATGCTTCAAATGGAGGACATTTGGGGTTTCCTTCTGGGGAGAAGGCTGAAATGTAGGACATGTTCTGGAAAAGGAGGACATAAGGCCAGCCTGGGGGAGGGAGGATTGTAGTTTCTTGTGGCACCAGAGCTCTCTGTCAGAGAAAACGAAATGTCTCACAAAACTACAGTTCCCAGAATTCCCTAGCATTGAGCCAGGGCAGTTAAAACCGGTCTCAAACTGCATTATTTCTCCAGTGTGTTTTGGCCCACGAAATAGAAATTCATGCTTCTTAGTGATGGTTCAAATGGAGGACATGGAATTCCTCCTGGGCTGAAATGGAGGACATATCCTGGAAAAGGAGGATGTCAGGTGACCCTAGAGGATGGTCATGATAATCCCCCTCAACAAATCTTGCTAAGAAAAGCCAATGATAGGATCCCCTTAGGGTTACCTGAAGTTGGAAAGGATAACAACTTGAAGGTACACTTAATAACGACTTTTTTAAATTGACATAGAAGCCATCTCCCTTTTCTCTCAGGTCATAAGGACCTATCTCCCAACACCACAACCAGATACTTTTTCCCTGGAATAGTCAGAGACTCGAACCCAGACCCTCAACCATGGCTCTCCCCACACACCCGAAGGGCTGCCTGGACTCTCTCCTCTCTTCTCCTTGCACAACTTTCAGGAGCTTTCCTTCCAAGTCCCTAGAAAAGATGGACTTATTTTGGACTTGGGCAGCGTAGGGCAGATGTTCTGAGGGGACTGAGGGTGCGTCTACACTGTAGAAATAAGGCAGTTTGAGACCATTTCAAGTGCCAGAACTCCATCCTACACAATCCTCCATCCTACACAATTAAAGCACCCCCCAAGAGCCAGGATAGCGTAGTGGTTTGAGTGTTGGAGTACGACTCTGGAGACCAAGGTTCGGATCTCGGCCATGAAAACTCACTGGGTGACCTTGGGCAAGTCACACTCTCTCAGCCTCAGAGGATGGCCATGGCAAAAAAACAACCACCTCTGAAGAGACTTGCCAAGAAAACCCTACGATAGGAGTCGTCATAAGTTGACTTGAAGACACAACAACAACAACAACAACAAAGCCCCTCCATCTTTGAGCAGGATGACCAGAAGTCTTCCTTTTCCAGGACCTGTTCTACCTTTCACCCTTCTGTCCAAGAGGAATGCCTACATCTCCTCCATTCTGAGGGAGAGGGGCTGGACAAGGACTTAAAGTATTATGGCAAACTCCATGCTTTCTGCAGTGTAGACGCCCCATGAGAGCGAATCATGGGGATGAACAGGAAGGGAAGAGGAGGAGGAGGAAAAGGAAAAGGAGGAAGGAGGGAAGGAAGGAAGGAAGGAAGGAAGGAAGGAAGGAGGAAAGGCTGGAGAGAGACTTAAAGTGGTGTCCAACTGCACTGTCTCTACAACGAAGCCCCTGGGAGTGAATTGTGGGGAAGGGTGAGAAAGGAAGGAATGGTGAGAGAAGGAGCAGAAGGGAGGGAGGGGGGAAGTGGAGGGGAGTTGGAGGAAGACTTAAAGCGGGGTCAAACTGCATTATCGCTACAGTGTAGACATACTCTGAGGGCAGGTTGTGGAGAGAAGGAGAAGGAAGGGGAAAGGGAAAGGGAAGGGGGGAAGACTGGAAGAGGGTTGGAGAGGCACTTAAAGCGGGGTCAGACTGCACTATCTCTACAGTTTAGACGCCCCCTGAGGGCAGCTTGTGAGGAGAAAGGGAAAGGGAGAGACTGGGAAAGGGTTGGAGAGGAACTTAAAGCGGTGCTAAAGTGCACTAGTATCCATACAGTGTAGACGCTCGGAGGGTATTGTGTGGGGAAGAGAAAGAGAAGCAAAGGAAGGAGAGGGAAGAGAAGAGGACTGGAGAGAATCTCGAAACGGCGCCAAAGTGCACTATCCCTACAGTGTAGACGCCCCCTGAGGGCAGATTGTGAGGAGAAGGGGAAAGGGAGGGAAGAGAAGGGAAAGAGGACTGGAGAGAAACTCAAAGCGGTACCAAAGGGCACTCTCCATCCAGCGTCGACGTACCTTGAGAGCGACTGAAGGGGAAGGGAAGAGGGAAAAGACTGGAGGAGGGTTGGAGGGAAACTTAAAGCGGGGCCAAAGTGCACCATCCTTACAGTGTAGACTCACTGTGGGGGCAATCTGTGGGGAAGGGAAGAAGGAAGGGAAAAGACTGGGAAGGGGTTGGAGAGGAACTGAAAGCGGTGCCCCCTCCCCAGTGTAGAGGCGCCCTGAGAGCGCCTGGTGGGGAAGGGGAAAGGAGAGAGGGAGGCGGCTACTTGCCCAAGTGGGGACGAGGAGGCTGTCCGGGCGGTCCGGCTGGAGAGGAGGCGGAGGAGGCGGCAGAGGAGGCGAGGGCTTCTTCCCGGCCGGGTTCATGTCCTCCTCCCATGGGCAGAGAGCTGGCTTAGTCCTTGCTGAATGGTGCCCTCAGCCAGGCATGGAGTCCCCCCCTCTCCTCCTCCTCCTCCTTCAGAGAGAGCCAAGGCGAGGAAGGGGCCAGGAGGTCTCTCTGCTTCTTGGCTAAAGGACCACAAGAGCAGCAGCAGGAGGAGGAGGAGAGAGGATGGGGGTGGTGGGGATGGTGGTGGTAGTAGTGGCTCCTCGGCTCCTCCCGCGCTTTCCTTTCTCTCTTCTTCTCTCTTCTGTGTGTGGGATTCCTCTATTAGGCAGACACTTGGGGGGCTTCCTCGATAGGAGAAGCTGGGAAGCCTGGCCAGAGCTCTCTCAAGCAGCCTCGCAGCCTCACCCACGCCGACCACGACCAAGAGGCGCTGGTGCTCGGGGTGTGTGTGTGTTGTGGGTTGTTGCTTGCTTTCCACTCCTCTCCCACTTATTTATGGCAGCCCTAAGGCGCTGGTGTGTGAGCCTCTTTCGTGGGGTTTTTTTTTTCTTGGCAAGCTTCCTTCAGACAGTTTTGTTGTTGTTGTTGTGATGTGCCCCAAGCTCAGCCAGTGGGTTTCTATGGCCGAGCAAGAAGCCCCATCTTCTGAGGCTGAGAGAGTGTCACCCAGTGGGTTTCCATGGCTGAGCCAGGGTTCAAACCCAGGTCTTCACCAGAGTCACAGTCCAATGCTGCATACAAAACATATGTAACAAAACTTTTATCTTTTCATGGGGTTGTTTTTTGGGGGGGGGGGGGGGGACTTTCATTCAGAGGGTTTTTTTTGCCATGACCATCTTTTGAGACTGAGAGAGTGTGACTTGCTCAAGTGGGTTTATATGGTCAAATAGGGATTCAGTACCTCTTCTCCAAGTCATAGTCCAATGCTCAAACCACTACCCCATGCTGACTCTATGCACATACACACACATAAATGCAGTGGGCCCTTGGTATCTTCTGGGGTTTGGTACCAGGCCCCCCGTGGATGCCAAAATCCATGGCTGTTCAAGCTCCATTATAGACAGTGGCATAGTAAAATGGTGTCCCTTATACAGTATAAAATGGCAAAATCAAGGATTGCTTTTTGGATTTTTTAAAAAAATCGATGGTTGAAATCCGTGGATACAAAGGGACAGTTGTATACACACACACACACACACACACACACACACAATTTCCAAAACAACCCTGCATGCAGAACAGTAAAACCAATTTTTCCTTTTGCCATTAAGTTTTCTAGTCTTCAGCTGCATCCACACTTCAGAAATAATCCAGTTTGAAACTGCTTTAACTGCCCTGGCTCAATGCTATGGAATTCTGGGAGTTGTAACTTTGTGAGACATTTAGCCTTCTCTGTTAGAGAGCTCTGGTGCCACAACAAATTACAAATCCCATAATTCCATAGCATGCAGCCAAGGCAGTTGAAGGAAGCAATGTCAAAACGGATTACAGTATTCCTGCAGTGTGGATACAGCTTTAGCCTTTTACCAGGGCAAAACCTCTTCAGAATTTAAAATGTTCTTGTTCTCTGAGGCATGTTTCTTACACAAGTCTTCATTCCTGACAGCTCCCTGTTAGGAGAAAGTATGTGTGCCATGGGTGTGTTAAAGCTTGTTAGGAACTGGTTGGAAAATCGCACTTGTTTGAATTTGTGGATTTGCTTTCAAAGTTTCCGTTCAAACAATTCATAAGGAAAAGAAAGTTTAACTGTGAAGCTGAAGGCTTTCACAGCTTGCATCATAGTTTTTTGTGGGTTCTTTGGTCTATGTGGCCATGTTCTGGAAGAGTTTATTCATGATGCTGGCAAACAGTCAGGAGTAAACTCTTCCAGAACATGGCCACATAGCCCAAGAAATCCACAAAAAAACCCTGAAAGTTTAACTCTTTGAAGGAAATATATCCAAGGATAGCTGTTGACCATATTGTTGTTGTGGTGGTCCAACTCACTTCCAACTTATGGCAACCCTAAGGCAACCCCATCATGGGAGATACTTTGCAAGTTTCTTCAGCGTTGGTTTGCCATTCCCATCCTCTGAGTTTGAGAGAGTGTGACTTGCCCAAGTTCAACCTGTGGGTTTCCATGGCCAAGTCAGGATTCGAACCCTGGTCTCTAGAGTCATACTCCAGTGTTCAAACCACTACACCACGTTGGCTCCTTATTGGCCATATAGCAAAGTACAATAACATCCAAAACCCACCAGTGATGCTTTTATAGGGCCAAGCAAGACAGTTGTTGCAAACTGGTTGAGATATGTATTTTATGCATTCCAGTTGCCGCAACAATCAATAATCAATCATTTATTTACAATCATAGTTGTCCCAATAAATGTATCACTGTTTGGTGGTTTTTAAATGTCATTGTTCTTTGAAGGAAAGATGGGCTATAAAATGTAATCGATAATTAAGAAAAGTGAGGGATGAGTTTGTGTTTATCACTTCAGAAATGAGGTGAAAACAGTAATGGAAACAGCCCCTGGCAGATTAAACATCATAAAACAGAGCTTTAAGATCTCATGAGGAGGGAGAGATATGACCCTCTAGGTTTTGGAGGGCTGCAGCTCTTAGTATCATGCTAATGAGGGCTGATAGATGTTGTAGGCGGAAAAACATCTGGAGTACTACAGTTCTTCTGCCCATCTCTATTCATACATCATTAGCTGTAATATAATAATTTGCAGTCTATCCATGGCTCCATCTGCACTTCAGAAATATGCCGTTTAACACTGCTTTAACGGCCATGTCTCCATCCTATGGATTCCTTGGATTTGTAGTTTGTTGTGACACCAGAGTAGCCTAACAGGGAAGGCTACATATCACACAAAACTCATTCCCACTTACTGAAAGATCCGAATCTCGATCCAGCTCTGCTCCGGTAATGCCAAATTGATTCCAAAAGGTCCCTCCTCCACATATGAATGGGGACCTTTTGGAATCGCTGTTTTTTGGCACAGACCTTTGTCCCCACCTGCTCCCTGGCCTGGCCTTGGCCCCTCCCCCTGGCTTCCACGCTCCCTCCCCTGGCCCACCCATGGCCCCTTCCGTGCTTGCCTTGGCTCATTCCCCAGTTGAGGCTGAGGCTGAGAGAGTGTGACTTGCCCAAAGGAGGTGGGTGGCTCAGAGGAGGAGGAGGTGCCCCGGACAGCAAAGATGACATCCACCACTGGTCCCTCCCTCCATCCCTTCCCCGCCTAAATCACAGAGAGGAGGAGGAGGAGGGAGGCAAGACTGGGCGGGGGGAGCGCAGACACCAGGGAATGGAGCCGGGAGGAGGATGAGGATGGGGGGAGACTGGTTTTTTAAAAACAAAAAACTAATCGCAAAGTCACTAGAATGGCTTAGCAGCTACTTAATAATAATAATAATAATAATAATAATAATAATAATAATAATTTTATTTGTATTTTCCCATCTCTCCCAGTGGATCGAGGCGGGATTACAACCATAAAACAATCATACAATACAGTAATGTCTAAAATACATATTATAAAAACAGTAGTCAGCTAAAACTTGAATCACAGCAATACAAATAATAAAACATCAATTACATTGTGCTATTACAATCAGAAGTGGGATATTTTCCATTTCTTTATAGAAGGTCGTGTGGGTATGCGCGCCAGAAGAGATCCGTCTTTAGTGCCTTTTTGAAGGCATCTAAAGTGATAAGATGGATCTCCTCTGGTAGGTTGTTCCATAACATGGGGGCCGTGGCTGTAATCACTTTATGGGAGGTTGTTAATCTATCCTTTGAATAATTTAGTAGATTCTTCCCAGATGTTCTGAGAGTGCGGGGCAGATTGTGTAGGGAGAGGCGTTCCCTCAAGTAACTCAGGCCCAAGCCATGTAGGGCTTTAAAGGTGATGACCAACACTTTGTATTGTGCCCGGAAGCTATTTGGCAACCAGTGTAGAGATTTTAAAACTGGTGTTATATGGTCTGACCTTGATGTTCCAGTGACCAGTCTGGCTGCTGCATTTTGAACTAGTCAAAGCTTCCGAACTTGGTACAAAGGTAGCCCCATGTAGAGCCCATTACAGAAATCTAGTCAAGAGATTACCAGTGCATGTACCACTGTTTCAAGGTCCTTTCAGTCCAGGTAGGGGCACAGTTGGCGTATCAGCCGAAGCTGGTACCAAGCACTCCTGGCCATCACATCTACTTGAAATGATAACTGTAGAGATGAGTCCAGGAGCACTCCCAAACTGTGAACTTTGTCCTTTAGGGGAAGTGTGACCCCGTCCAGGACAGGTTGGCAAATCTCCATCCCAGGACTTGGGGTACCTATCACGAGTACCTCCGTTTTCTCTGGATTCAGCTTGAGTCTGTTTCCCCTCATCCAGCCCATTACTGACCCAAGGCAGGCATCCAGAGGACAGATGCCATCCTTAGTCACTGTATCAGTCGGGGACATAGAGAGATAGATCTGGGTGTCATCAGCATACTGATAATACTGTGCTCCATGTCTCCGGATGATCTCTCCCAGCGGCTTCATGTAAATATTAAATAGCATGGGGGATAGAATGGCGCCCTGAGGGACACCAGATGTCAGTTCTCTATTAGAAGAGCAGCTATCCCCCAGCCTTACCTTCTGGAATCTGCCTGAGAAGTAGGATCGGAGCCACTGGAGTGCAGTGCCCCCGATGCCCAACTGTTCCAGGCATTCCAGAATAATTCTGTGGTCAATGGTATCAAAGGCTGCTGAGATGTCCAAGAGCACCAACAGGGTCACAATTCCCCTGTCGATGCCCAGACAGAAATCATCGACTAAGGCGACCATGGCAGTCTCAACTCCAAGATCAGCCCTTATCTGCGATATTTTATCCGCGAAGAAGTCGTTGAAAGCATCACAGCAGGCCTTAGTTGGTTCTAATAAAGGGTTCAGGGTGGGAGGCAACTTGGTTATCTCTTTCTACAAGTTGTTGCTTTGTCAAGCTATTGCTTTTGCAGTTAGTTGTTTAAAAAAAAAAAAGACCCCAAAAGGTGGCACTGGCAGTCTGTGTGACATCTCTGGGGATAGATGACACACACACACACACCCCTGCCATTTGTCCCTCCCCTTTTAAAAAAAATCAATTCTGATGTGGCGTTCCCACTTTTAGGAATCGCGTCAGAATCGAATTTGCCAAAAGAACCACCAAAAACTGGCTACCAAACTACCCTGAGCTTTTGGCATTTGTCCCACGTTTTTTCCACTGGAATCGATCCAATGAGGATTGGGATTGAGTTCCAGTGGGAACTAGGGGCACAGACATCGAATCAGGATTCAAGATTTTTCCCAGTGGAAATGACCCCTTAGAACTCTATAGTATTCAGCCATGACAGTTAAAATGGCATCAAACTGCATTATTTCTGCAGGGTAGATCGAGGGAAGTCAATGGCCCTTATTACATGGAGGGTTTTGCAGCTCTGATCTGAAGCCACTGCGGGTCCAACCATGCAAATTCACGTTAAAACATGATGTATTATTATGGGGGGTCATTCCAAGGCAGATCCACAGTCAATCCAAAGTGACTCCTGATTTTTGTAAATTCGTTAACAAGCGAATTCACAAAAATTGTTTCCAAGCTCACTTCGATTTCAATCCAAATTGGTCTGGTGTGGAAGGCAACTTTGCTTCTGTCCTGGTACACCCCCCTCCCCCCGCAAACCTCCAAGGTCCCACATTTCCCATGATGCTGCACTGCAATTTTGCTCCATTTGCTCCTTGTACTCCTTCAAGAACAGAGGCTGCATAATATTTCTTTAATAATAATAATAATAATAATAATAATAATAAAGTCTTCATCCCAACACACATCCATGCAAGAAAGGTGCTCTCCAACACAAGGAGAAAATAAGCAAAACACCAGAAAAACAGAAAGAGGGAGAGTAACTCCAAACAGATAATCCAAAAAGTATTAATAGATTTTGGGCTGCTGCAATTAACTTACATTATCTTATCAATGTTTGTTTGTAGGTACCCAGAGGAGAACAAGGCACCCTGCCTCCAGCCTTGAGGAGAGGCAGTAAAGAATTTATAATAATAATAATAATAATAATAATAATAATAATAATAATAATAATAATAATAAT
>NC_056522.1:136372834-136391719 GCF_019175285.1 Sceloporus undulatus
TTCTTTCCTGCCTCTCCTCAAGGTTCGAGGCAGGGTACCCAAAGGAGAACAAGGCACTGCAAAATAATAAATACAATAATAATAATAATAATAATAATAATAATAATTTATTAGTTTGCTGAGGCACCAGAGCTCTCTGGCAGATCCAAAGGATTTACTTCCAAGTAAAGCTGCAGCTTCTACACTGATTATTTTGCAGTGAAAGAAATTTTATTAATAATAATAATAATAATAATAATAATTCCATAATAAATATTTCTTCCTGCCTTGCCTGAAGGCTCGAGGCAGGGTACCAAAGGGAACAAGGCACTGCGAATAATAATAATAATAATTTATAATTTGTTATTAAGGAAATATTATAAATACATTAAATAATATTTAAATAATAAAAAATTTCTTTCACTGCAAGAAAGTGAGGGATGTGGGAAATGTGACAGGGAGAATTAGGTACATTCGCAGGAAGCCGGTGGGGGGTGTAGGGAAATCTGACATGGAGGACACGTTTGGATGTAACTATGTTTACTGGAGACCACAATGGCTGGAGTTGCGGGCATTGCTAAATTGTTGAAATAGAGTAAAAAATGGAATAAAATAGAAGGGAAGAGAAACATGAAGCTGTCATTCACGTGAGGCTAGCATTCACGTGAAAGTGGAACCAGGGAGTGCCTCTTCTCACCCTGGAAGTGCAAAGTTCTTAATGCATTCAGACCTCACTGAGCATGTGCAAGGTCCCAATTCACATTGGTGAATCCGCATGGTATTTACTTGTGTGGTAATTTAATGTGCTTTGACTCAGGAATGACCACCATTTTTTCTTCACATGTGATAATCATCCAGTGAATTGCCTTGATTCGAAGTGACCCTGTTTCCCCCTGCTATGGAAGGGCTGTGGAGGGCTCCAGATTGGAGCTCCAGTTTCACATGTGATCAGGCCCAATGCAAACCTCCTCTGAACGTTTTTGCCAAGTAAACTCCATGATAGGGTCACCTTAGGTTGCCGTAAAGCAGAAATAACTTCAAGGCATATAAACAACAACAGATGCAGCCCATGTTATTCACTGCTAATATGTAAATATGTGCACCTCCTGAACCCGCCTTGATGCATGCTGCTCATGATTACACCCATGAATTTGAGTCAAAAGCTTTTTAAAAAAAGTTCCATTGTTCACCTGCAGTATTGTATGTGGTTCAATTTGTGGTTCAAAATTAGAATTAGACTTCTTCATTTTCAAATGTGACATTACTTTTGTAGGAGGTGAGAACATTAATCAAACATTCCTAGGGTAGAGGCATAGAAAAGGTTGGGAACACTCCACTAGTGCAAATAAAATATTTCTGTTTCACCACAAGCTTCCAGTGAAAAGAGGCCAGGAGCAACTATCTTGCAAGTTAGTTAATGTAACTCCCATAGACAAGATTCTCAAGCCTGGCCACAGTTCTGAATATCGAGCCCCATCTTTGTATTCAGAGGAAGGCAAGGGCAAACACCATGAGTTTTCCTTGCCAAGGAAAATGTTATGAAATGCACGGGGCTGCCAAAAGTGGACAGGTGGCTAGAAGGCTTGCTAGTAATAAGAGGACTTGTAATCTGACAGCTGTCCTCCCTCACCACTGACGAATCTCATCCCACACATCTGGCATCAAGGACAAAATCTCATATCTGGAAACATGAAAAGAAGAAGTAGGAAAAGAGATGAATAAATTAAAGGAAGGTACACTAGGATTGCAGCATCCCTCTTATTTAATTAGTGAATGTGACCGCACAATTGCAGAAAACAAACTTTGTAGGATCTTCCCCTCCATGTCACTCCAATGCAAAATGTTTAAAATGGAAACAGAGAAGAGCAGAGTGGAGCTACTGAGCATATTCTTATGTTTAAGTGACAAATTCTCATAAAGAAATGTGCATATTCATTCAATTGTTTGCAGCCTAACTGACAAAAAAATGAATACTTCTAAGTATTGCCTTAAAGAATTGCTAGTTCTGACTAGAGTAGATCCATTGAATCAATGAGATTTATCTAGTGTCAGTTTACTATCCAGTTTATTCATTAGGTCTTCTCTTTTGGGAGTCGTAATTGGATTTAAGACTATGAAATTTATCACACGGCCCCTAAAACGGGCCCAGTGCGTTATAAACGTGCACACACAGAACGGGATGGGGCCCCGAACCCCATTTTATCGCACGCTGGAATGCCACCTTTGTCTCTCTGGCGTTCCAGTTGCATTCCTGTTCTGTCCCAGAGGACGGCCATTTCTGGGAACCCCAGAATGGCGCCCTATGGAATGGAAGACGGGACACCAAACTGGAACGCCCGGTGGCAAGGCGACTTCCAGCGTGCGATAAAATGGGGGTTTTGGCCCCATCCTGTTTCGTGCGCGTCGTGCATGTGCACCCGTTTAGAATGAACTGGGCCGTTTTAGGGCCAGTGCATAAACTCCACTGTTTAATCTCATAGCTTCCACTAACAACCAACTTTCTGGAAGCATGTGTTTGACTTAGGGAGCAAGAAAATAAAATATTAGGCAGAGAATATAGCAAGATGTGTGCAGCAACATGTATGCAACTTAGAGAAAATCTAACAGGGAAGTGATACTAGAAAATTGATAAAACCAGTACAGTATACATATCTGTGCCTATAGGGAGATATGTTGAATGTTTAAGCCACCAACACTGCCACATAACTTGACCCAGCAAAAGATGGATTTATAGGATAACCAGGTGGGTTTGGGCATTTGTCCTTTTTCTTTCCTAGTAATCACTCTTTTGGTATTTAGGATTGACCTCTAGGCTTTACTTCTTCCTTATTCTGTGAAGCCAGTGTTCCTTGTTGCATGTGTTTCTTCCCCGCTGGTTGCCTATATTTGCATTCACTGCACTCACTGTTTAAGGTTTTAGTTAGAAACTAAAGCAGTGGTTTCAAACCTTTTATCTTGTGGGCCTTTTACATCAACAGGTAGATGTTGCCCCCACCCCCCCGATCGACATAAATATATGAATAAATATTTCTTTGTGTGCATATTTTTGTTCATACATTCAAGTATATTCAATTTTAACATTTATAAGAACATCATTCAAAGTAGAACATTTTCATTGAAATAAACACCTAACACAACACAATGTAAATTTACACATATTGTCTCACACACAGCCACACTCCCACATACACCAGTGCTCACAGATATGAACACAGTCATGCTCTTTCATTTTTCACTCACACACACACTCATTTATTCTTCACACACAGTCTCACAGAATATTAATTCCCTTCCTATATTTGAATAGACATGAGTGCATATGCAGCATCTAAAAAAGAAAATAAGATGGTGGTTTTGAAGATTGTGTGTGCGTGCAGTGTGTGTGTGTAGCACGAGAGAGATGTATGTATGATGTGTATTAACTTATGTGAGGAAGAGAGTGTCAGAAAAGTGTTTCCTTGCTTTGTCTTCCCCCCCAGGACAAAACTGTTTAGGACTCAGAGGAAGATGAGGGGATTAGGGCTTGCAAATCTTGTGCTCCCCTGAGACCTCTCATGCCCCACTTGGGTCTGGCCCCCACAGTCTGAGAACCACTGAACTACAGGAATCTCGCATTATCCTGAAACCATAAATGCAAAGCACCATTTCCTCTTACCCAATTATGAACTTCCAGGCAGTTACTAGCGGTTAATAATCACAAGATCACCCGTAGGCTGCTGTGCTCTGCTAATTCAATAATAAAATTATTCTAGTATGAACTTCTGAATCAAAGATAACATCTCAGTTTTGATTGTAACTAATAATGAGGACATGAGGCAAAACTAGTATGACATTTTTATGAATACAAATCAAGTCACATGAGCAACTCAAGTCCTTTGGATGACAGGCAAAAAAGTACAAATATAGATAGTGGTTTCAGCATCAGATAGAATGCCCGAGAAACTGTTCTACAGGTCAAGATAATGATATTAGGGAGGAAATAACACCTGTCTATATCTCTTATTACCCAAGAAGAAAGAAACAGGTCACATGGAAGGTTCCATGGGGAAGCACATCAAAGATCAGAGTGGTCGTTGTTCCATGGCATCATCCTAATCTGGGGTAGTAGTTCATCAGTATCTTGGAACTGATTTCTCTATCTTTTTTTTTTTTAGTGCAAACATGTTATCAGTTATAGGTCTTGTGCCAACATGCCAAATGCTTTTTATTTGCCAGAATCCTGTTGGGGAGTTATGATGCTTCACTTGGAGGTTGTTGTGTGGTAGGCCTCAAAGTCATTTTTGATTATGGAAAACATTAGGCTAATCTGCCATAGGGCTTTTTGGCAACATTTGTTTAGAGGGGTTTGCCATTTCCATCTCTGAGGCAGAGGTGTGTGACTTGCCCAGGTCACTCAGTAGGTTTCTATGACAGAGCCAGAATTTGGGCCCTGTCTTCGAGTCATAGTCCATGCTCAAAACTACTACATCACACTGGCTGTCCTGGTGTATGTATTTGTAATTGTGTGATATTCACAATTTCTACCTACCCCTTAGTCTAGGGGCATGTAGGAATGTGAAAGTCTCCCAGTCCCCACATATCAGGAAGCAGCTTCTGTGATCGACAGGAGAAGATTCCCCTGGCACTCAGGAAGTATCCAACCCCCCTTATGTGAATGATTTCCAATGTGAAGGGAAACTGTGACATGGACCCACTTCTACCTGTTGCCCAGAGATCAATAAAAGGAGTGAGTGAGAATACAATCAGCTTCTTTCTGTGCAACAGGGGAATGTCCTGTCAGTCACAGTGGCTTGCTTCCTGGGAAGTTAGAATTGGATGGATTATGTGAGAGATGATGCATAGTTCCATAACTACTGTAGTTACCCATTCCTAAACAGCCCAATGGTTTCTGGCATTTGTATTTAAAAGGCAGGTTAGGACCTGAGTGCTAAAAGTTTCTAAAAGAAACACTTAAAAAAGGAAAAAATGCACCTGGGACCCAAAGCATTGTCCTACCATGATCTTTCATGGATATCTTCAGTGTTCTTTAGAAATAACTATCCAAGCTCACACAAAATATGTGTGTGTTCCTGCAAAAGAACCATATACTATAGATTGATATCCTGAAGGTGCATAGATGTGGCATTCTGTTTCCAAACTTCTATTCTTCTACCATCCATAAACATTTTTTTTTGCTACTTCTTCAGCACTGCCTATTGATACAAGGCAAAATGTAAAAAATGTCAATAAAATTTAAACTGGAAAAATAAAGGTCATATTAAGTTCCATTATAATAATAAAGAGATACAATAGAAAATGTCTCAAAGATAAATGGACAGTAATTAATTTTCAGATGTTTCCATGTCTATACTATTTACTTTTTAATTTAAAAACTTCTCATCCGTTGGCTAGCACAAATACACACAAAAAATCTTAACTGATCACTTTTAATTTAAAATGTTGATATAATTGAATAAAAATGTTTTGCATTTTATATAGCCTAGAAGCTTCTGACCTTTACATGTTCAGATGTTATGTGTAAGTTTATTAAATTGCATTCTCTTACATTCTTCTTTCTGTGGGAAGATTACTCCACTGTCAGATAGTTTCTTGGCAAACTACAAAGTGTTGGATATTGCCTCCTTCCATATATTCGCCCCCACAACTCAGGTCCTTTGGGGGGGGGGCATTTACTTCAACCCCACCAGGACTAGGTTGGCACTGTCAGACAGAGGACATTTTCATCAGTTGCCCCTAGACTGTGGATGACCTGCCAGAGAGATTAGACAGCTAAATTGCTGTCTGAATTTAAAAGAGTATCTTTTTATCTCTTCCAGCGGCCTACCTAGCCAATTTTAAACTATGGCCTGTTACAGACAAGCCAAAATAAAGCTGCTTCGAGTCACAGTGGAGATATGGGGTTTCAATGATGCATGCGTCCTAAGAGTCCAGAGCCACACCAAAGCCATGCTCCAGTCCTTAGGGCTGGAGCTGGCTTTTGGTGTGAGTTCTGGATCTTAGGACGCATCCATCATTGAACACCGTATCTCACTGTGACTCGAGCAGCTTTATTTTGGCTGTCTGTAAGGCCTATGAATCTTAAATTAGGATATTTTAATTTATTCTGGCTGATTCTATCTCAGATTAGTGTGTTTTAATAATGTTTTAACAGTTTTTTAAAAGCATTTCAATGATTTTATATGTTTTAATCCATGCCATACTCTACCTTGAGCCTTTGGGAGAAATAGATATTATTATTATTATTATTATTATTATTATTATTATTATTCAGTCAGAAAGTGAAAAGGATAATTGTGCAGTGAGAAATGCTGTAAGTCACAGCCAGCAACAGGAAGCTCAAAGGTATTTTGAAATACAGAAGGAACTTACCAAAATTTCCAAAATATTAAATTCCTTAAAGAGAAAGTTAAATTCATATTAAAAGCTTACAATATTTCTTCAGTTAATTTACAATGCATGAAATATCAGCAGTAATATTTCAAGATATGCTCTATAAATACAGATGGTCAGCATGGGATACAAAGGCTCCACATCCTGATTATGAGTGGGATTAGATACTACTTTCATTTTTCATAAAAATGTAATTCTATTAAAATGCTGCCTGGAAAGTTTTATCTACCAAAAACAACAATAATCTGCACTAACTTGCAGATCTTAGGAATTTTAATTTCGCCCCAGATAACAGATGGGCAAATTCTCATGTGGGGATATTTATAGTTAACGACACCTTGAACTGTAATGCTGTTTTTGTGAGCCTATCTTCAAATCATACTAACATCCTATCTCGTTTTTGCCCCTATAGCAGCATTCCTCTTTTGGGACCTGAATGCACAAAATGTTGCCTCACTTCCATTTGGGTTTTTTTAAAAAAATATATGTATCTGTTTAAGTTTGGATGCTGGATCCAGCTTTGGCTCTTGTATTAAATTTTCCAGTACTAGCTGTACTGAAAGTGATGTACAAATACAGAAAATTTGGAAAAGAACAGATCTATCCTGAAGTATAAAGAAAATATCTATTTTAGGTCTTCCTATGATCCTCATTGTTGCTGCCATTTGAACATCATTTTCCTGGCTGCTTCTGCTAGAACTGTCCTGTTACCTTTGTAATTTACAGTACAATTGTAAGGGTACTCAGGGAGTAGTAGGTGATTGATCAGATCATCTGCTGTTCTTAAAAGCTCCACTGGCTCTCAACAGCCAGGGAGATAAGGTAAATTTACTTGGTGGCCTGGTGGTCATTGTTTCTGTATAGATAGACCTGTGCTCTTGTAATGGCCAGCTGCCATTAGTTCCAGTGGGAAGAATTGGGGAACGACTTCGGGAGCTGGGGATGTTTAGCTTAGAGAAGAGAAGGTTAAGAGGTGATATGATAGCCTTGTTCAAATAGTTGAAGGGATGTCATATTGAGGAGGGAGCAAGCTTGTTTTTTGCTGCTCCAGAGAACAGGGCCCGGAGCAATGGATGCAAGCTACAGGAAAAGAGATTCCACCTCAACATTAGGAGGAACTTCCTGACAGTAAGGGCTATCCGACAGTGGAACACACTCCCTCAAGAGTATAGTGGAGTCTCCCTCCTTGGAGATCTTTAAGTAGTGACTAGATGGCCATCTGTCAGGGATGCTATGATTGAGATTTCCTGCATGGCAGGGGGGTTGGACTGGATGCCCCTTGTTGTTGGCTCTAACCTTACTCCAGTTAGATATACAAAAGCATGATGTGCAAATGCAGCCTTTTATGTTGGGGGCTGCTTAATTTAGAAAACCGAAGAAGCTACTCACTCCCCCACTTGAGGTTATCTCTTGGCTCCAGCCCTATCATTCAATACGGTATTCGCCATAAAATGCTTGGTTCCTGAAGCTATATGTATGCCTCTGCATTTCACATGGCATATCTCACAGTAGCTTGCAGGGTACAAAGCTATAAACTCAATGACATTGATTTTAATTTTAATTTTAGTTTTAATTTAACCGTAGTTCAGTCCGCAATACAACATCACTCATCCATGATTTGATCTGGCACATATAACAAAGACCAAAGATAATTAGGAAACCAGACAAGTCCCAGCTCTGCCTACCTGTAAACCTGCTTAGAAAGTTGGGGCAAGGTGAGACATTTCTGTCTTCCACAAGAGTTCCCTTTTTCTCACCAGGAAACAAATAAACTAGAAGATGTATGTGAGAGGGTAGTGTAGGTTACAGATGCCTTTAGGTTATTCTAGAGACATTTCAGTTTAAAACTAGGTCCATTGCCATTAAAGAGAATACAATCAAGTTGGTCCATCAATGGTATCTCACTCCAGTCAGATTGGCTCGTATGTCTACCATTGCTAATCCAAAATACTGGAGGGGTTGTGAGGGTAGGTGAACCTTTGTACATATGTGGCTGGATTGTCCCTTAGTGCATGAGTATTGGACAGAAATTTTACAACTGAGTTCCAAAATCACTAAACAAAGTATGCAGTCATCATTACTCCTGCTCCTGTTCTCTATTTTTATGAATGAAAATAAAGCCCTGCAGCATAAAGAACTTATTAGTTTGCTTCTGGCTGTTGCCAGACTTGAAATAGCAAAGAACTGGAAAACTGGAAAGTTGAATATTGCAGGATGGTGGAGTAGACTCTGGGACTTGTGATTAATGGAGAAAATGGCAGATAATAACAACAGAGCGAGAGGCTTACACTCTGGATTGTGACCTTTTATAAGATTTGGCACCCATTTATTGAATATATCCAGCAAGATTTAGCCTCTAGACATCCCCCAGTTTTAGCTAAATTTTTATGGAAAGATGTCTTTCAGGATCCCTGAACACACTTTTTATCTCTAACTTTCAGTGCCTTACCTGGGTTATTGCCTGTATTTATAGTTGTTTTGGTGTACTGTTTGTTGTCATGTTTTGTTTTAGAATGTATTAATAAATTTTTAATTTAAAAAAAAAAAGCTGTAGCTGTTCCTGAAATGGAATAAACCTGGTGAAACCAGTCCTCTCCCTCTCTTTACTTCTGAATCCACTACATGGCCTCTAGATTTTCTGAAGCAGATTTGGGAAGCTTCAGGGAAAGAAGGAATTAATTATGCCTTAATGTTTGCTGGTGGATGTGTATCACCAGATTTAACCTGGAGTTAGCTCAGAACATATTCTGTTTAATGCACAAGTATTCCCTGTTTTGTTAATGAGAATGATGCAGCCTGTACATTTCTCTTTCTCTGTGAAAAAACAAAGACTTTAACCCTGTACGCATTTACCTGAGCTAAGATCCATTGAATTCCATGGGACTTACTTTTGCATAGATATCTGTGGGATCACATTTTTAATGTGGAAGTTAATAACCTATGTGATTAAAATGAGGTAACTGATTGAATAGATATGCAGCACAGGTCCTCTGACACTAATGGGAAATTGCGAGATAAACTCTATATGGAAACTGAAATAGAACAGACTTCGTAAATATTTCTGCTCTTTTTATGTAGCACTCTGAGATTATGCATGCACCAGTTCTCCTCTGAAATGGTACAATCAATGCCTCCACATACTTGTCTCTAGATCCTGAACCTGTCAGTGATTCTGTTCATGGGCAGGGACCATGAACAATCCCAATGACATCTATAATTTTTAACTGTTTATATTATGAAATATAATATGACCTGCCAGAAAGTGGTGTAGTGTAGGCAGAGAATCTAATCCGCAGGATTTTCAATGATATCATCTACCACCATCACACAACTCCCTTCTTCCCTCTGTAACCCACACAATAACTAGATAAGAACTGGATTTTTCCAGCAATAATGTATTGTTATAACATATACCTACTGTAATCCAAAGTATTTTGGGGGTAACTTGTTGGAAAGACCCATCAGTTTCACAAAAGACCTGCCCTTTAGCCATACCATTGGGAGTGGTGCTATGGGACCTGCATTTCAAAATGTGTCACTGCTGCTAGTGGAGTATCATTTATGGAAATAATGAAACAATGCTATGAGGACACACAAAATTCCGTTCTTCTAATACACTGTGTTTCACTTGTATTACTTATACTCCAGGTACAAAATGTGAACATCCAGAATTGGGCCAACTGTCCACTCTTGAAAATACAGTTGTGGCTTTTATATTTGAAAATGCTTGGCTTGATTAATAAATGAATAAGTGTGAACAATTTAGAGAAGAGAACAATTTTATTACTGATTTTTATAGTCTGCAAAAAATACTAAGTAATTTTCTACTTTGTGGTAAGCCATGTACAAAGAGAATAGCAAATTAAAGAAAATGTTCAGTGCCTCCTCAATAATCTCACCCCATTTGTCAAACTCTAGCAGAACACATAACATTCTTTTGTTGTTCAGTTCTAAGAATTTAAAAATTATGGGGGGGGGAGAGAAACAATTTGATCAGCATACATTTCACTGTAATGTATACCTCCAACACAGATCACATTTTCAATATTTTATAAGTTATATTCATAAATAGCAAAAATACCCAGCTCTGTTTCAGTTCACTTTTCCAACCCACCCCAGTACTTATTCAGACAGCACCCACGTTCACCTGGCTTAGAAACCACTTAGTGACTCCCTCCATGCCTTTTTCTTCCCATCTACTCTCTCTTGCCTCTTTCACCCAAAATATTTTTCTTTTTTTTCCTTCTCTCTCTCTCTCTCTCTCCCATTCTCTCTCACACACATACTCACAAGAGGTCTGGTGTAGATAATGGATGACTGACAAGTTCTCAGTGGTGCACCACTGAAAAGAGGGTGGCAGCAGCAATAACCACTGATCTGGAGGCAAGTCCAAACTTAGCTTCCACCCTAGATAAGAAGGAAATGAAGAGTGTGTCCACAAGCATCTGTAAATCATGTTAAGCTACTAGGTGCTGTTGCAGTTATCTGCAACTTCTGGTACTTGGGAATAATGTGGGGAGGGGAGTCTGGAGGACAAGTCCTCAACTCAGCCTGTTGCATGCTAGGCCTAAGAGTCACTAAGGCCCAGTTCAGACTGGCCTGAAAGGCTGGCCTGGAGACGGAGTTGGGGTGTCATGAATGACGCACACCATGACTCCACTCCAGAGTGCCATGATGCCGTGTGCTGCTCCACATGGTGCACAGCATCATAGCGCTCCTCCGGCACTGTGTCTATACAACGCAGCACTACATAGCTGTGCTGCTGCAGTTATGGCGCCCTTTCCAGGGCATAAAAAGAAGCTGCTTTGGGGGCTTCTTTTTGCACATTGTAAAAGCCAGATCAGGGCCCCAGCACGAAAAGGGGCAGCTGCAGGGGCAGTCTGTCGAGCCCCTAAATTGAAAACACTGTCCCCTTTTCAACTATTCTTCTGTCAATACTAACACTTGGACTTAAGAGTAAAAAGGGACTCTTTGAGCCAGTGGGCAGCTAATGCTCAGGTAAGTCTCCTGCTTTTGGATTAATCTGAGAGCTGTTGAGAATTCCTTCTTAAGAGATTTTAAGATTGTGAATTGAAGGAGAAAGCCTTATAAATTTATGTGAAAAGGGAGTAAAAGAATAAAGCCTTTTGAATTAATAAAGATACAGAAACCTGAAATGATGAGAGTACTGTATTTTTTTAACTTGGAATTTTGGTTAATTTAGTATACACTTTGCAATTAAGGTTGGTTTTAAAAATTAAAAGGAGACTGGTTTGTTTTGAGAATGTGAGCCTTGTTTTGACTGGAGAGGCTAACATGAGAAGTTAAACATTTGACTGTACTGCTGCAACTTTGTAACTGAGGCACCATGGTGGAGGCAACCAGCTGAAAGAGCCAACCCCTTCATAAGTCAGGACTTTGTTAAACAGAAGAAAATGCAGTCATCCAATGAAGAAAAGAAGTGATTTGGATGCTGATTTGGGAGGAACTGACCTTGCTGAAAAGATGTTTTCAAAATTATGACAGGACTGTCGATATTATGAATGATATAACTGAAGTATTTATTTATTTATTTATTATGGTATTTATACCCCGCTTTTCAGTCCTAAAGGCTATCAAAGCGGCTTACAATTATTATTTTTAATTAGACGGTTCCCTGCCCGCTGCCCGCAGGCTTACAATCTAAAAAGACACGACACAAAGGAGAAGGGAATGGTGGTGAGGAAGGGAATCAGATGTATAACGTCTGCATTTCTCTCACTCTGAGGCCTGGACCAAGGCAGATGGACTGGAGGGAGGGCTCTTCTTATTAAGGATAGGCCCAATGGCGCTGGGCCTGTCTTTTCACTCTCACTCAGGCTGGATGGAGTCAGATGCCATGGAGGGAGGGCTCTTCTTTTTAAATAGATTAGAAGTACCATCAGGAACTCAAAGGAAAGTTGAGAACAGAGAATCAGATTCAGAGTTCATATGCATAGATCCAGGATGAATCCTCTGATCAAAAGGGGAGAAAGCTGGAGAGCCAGAAAAGACTGCAGAGGATTCACTCAGGGAGACTGCTGGGTATACCATTGAAGGAACAAAAAAGGAGAATGGGGAGATGGACACTTGAGGAAATTTATGGGAGAAGAATTTGGAGGACTGGTGTATGTTGGGATTTTTGGAAAGGAAAAAAATGAAAAGATAAAGGGCAATATGGATAGGAACGTTTTGCTTGGACAAATGCTTTCCCATCAGGTTATGTCTATAAGTCTGAAAGATACATAAAGGTGTTACTGTGGGGCAGTAGTGTCACTGAGGGGGTTGCAGGGTGTGTGGGCTGCACCAGATCCAGGAGGGGGTGACACTCCAGAAGAAGAGGTGCCTGCTCTCCCAGCCACTGTGGGACTTTCTGGGTGGCTCTGTTGTTTTCTGGGCTGCCAGGAAAGCATGGGGCCTGGTCTCTGGGCCACCACAGGGCCTTCTGGGCAGCCGGGGCCATGCAGGGCATGCTCTTTCAGCCACCATGGGTCTTTTTGGTCTGCCGCAGGGCTGAATACGTGTTTTTTGATGTGCGCACTTGCATGCACGCTCCCATGCAATGCATGCACCAGAAGTCCTGCCCGCAGGAGCCCCACCCTCCACACCGGATGACACCAAGTATGCCACTGCTGTGGGGGTTTGGCAGAAAACCAAAAGTGAGATTCAAGTGAGAAAACTGGAGGATATGGCTTTTCTGGTTCGAGATACAATTGGCCCTTCTTATACACAGATTTTTTATACATGGATTCAAGCATCTACTGTTTGAAAATGTTCCAAAAAAGTATACATTTCAAATATCAAAGCTTGATTTTCCATTTTTTATAAGGGACATCATTTTGCTATGTCATTAAATTTAATGGGACTTGAGCATCCACAGATTTTATTATACAGTGGGGATCTTGAAACCAAACCCAAGTGGATAACAAAGGTCCACTGTACTAATGTGGGGGGGGGGGGGTTTCCATTGAGGGTCAAGGTCTTCATCTAAGGAGATGTTTTTCCCTAATAAAGTCTGAAATTTATTGTGAGGAATGGTAAAATAAAATAAAGTATGTGGTTTTAGGAAATTAATTTTTTAAAGACTTATATGGAGGGATATGTATATTACAGAGCACTGAGAAAGGAGAGAAAAATTAATAGCATAAGAGGATTACAACTGATATGAAAGACAATGAAAATGGTAATTTCTGTAATTAAATAGCAGTAGTGGAAGTTTTACCTTATTTTAGTTAAATGCAAACTGCTGTAGCTGCTGTTTATCTTAGGTTAGAGGAGGATCAATAATAAATAGTTGAATAATATTACTAAAGCCTATTGCTTACTAGTAACCTTTAAAGAAATTATTATCTGACAGAAGATATTTCTGCAGGGTGTGTGTGTGTGTGTTATCATATATATATACATATATGTGAGAAATTATATGAATTTGGAATTCAAATTCATATAATTGATACACACAAACACACATATATATATACAGATTATGTGAATTTGGATTATATATATACGTGTGTATATATATAGACACACACACACACACACATACACACAGAGAGATTATATGAATTTGGAATATATATATATATATATATGTGTGTGTGTGTGTGTGTGTGTGTGTGTGTACAGATTATATGAATTTGGATTTTTTTATAGAAACGAGGTTGATAATTGATGATATTTGAGAAGCATTGAAAGTTCATTTTTATTGATTGATATTGTGATCTCTGGCCACTGTTGAGAAGACGGAAGGTCACTTTTTATCTTTCTAATTTTTATTCTTTCTATGTTTTTCTGTATTTATATCCATTTTTCCTTTCCCCTTTTTTCTGTTTTCTTATTATTATCTGTGGGTGGGGCCGCCACCCTGGGAACTCCTCCAGAACTCTGAGTGTCCATGTGGGCCTCCACAAACACTCCAGCCACCAATTGAGGTGCGTGAAACTCTTTAATAAAGTGTGTGACCCACTGGGTCCCGAACAACAAGAAAAGAAAAGTCAAACCCACAACTAACGGTTCACCTTCGGGGAGGAAGGCAAGTTCCTGAACTTCCCCCTCAAGCCTGGTCTGCTGGCTGTTCTAGCAGCTTTCTCATCCCTTCTTGGTGGCTTCGCGGTCTGCCTTCTCGGCAATTCCTGGGATGGGTCCATGCTCCCACTTTTGCCCCTTTTCGTCCCAGCAGACTCCCTCCAAAGACTCTGGGTTCCCCCTCAACGGAAACGGGGACAAGTTTTCCTTCTTAACGCCCAGGTCCCTGTCCCAAACTGGGTCCCTTAGAAGTACTGTTTCGCAGTGCCCGGCCGTGAGTCGGCTCCGCCTGTGTTGTAAGGGCGCCGTCCAGCCCTCTCTTCCCGGGCTTCTAGTCACCTGCTCTGGCCTTCGCATGCCCATCTCAGCACGCCCGCATCTTCCGCCATGCCTACCCTCAGCCACCTCTCCCTGCCTCCTTATGTTCTCCTTGCTCTGCCCCTTGCTCCCAGTTGTTTTTCTTCTTCCAGCACCTTCTTTGGTGTTCCCCAGTTTCTCTTCTTCTCCTGACTCCTCCTCTTCTTCTCCAGCAGCCCTCCCGCCCCTCCCCACCTGGTTACATTATCAATGTTGTATTTTATATCCTTGAAAACTTAATAAATGTATTCTATACTTTTAAGCATTCAGTCTCTCTGCCCCCCCCACCCCACATAAACATTATCAGGGTTGCCATATTCTAGTTCCCAAAATCCTGACAGTCACATTTGCAGATTGTGGAGCAGAATGAAAGGATTGACCAGCAAACAAGCACACTACCCCGCCAATAATTTCCCATCTAAAAGCTGAATTAGTATGAAATAAAATACTGATTTACATGTTATATATGTGTACACTACTTGTGGTTCTAAGTGCTTTGTGCACTCCAGCTCCCCTTTTCTTTGCCAGAGTTTCTCCTCACGGAAGTAATGCACTTTTAAACAGTTGCAAGACATGCCAATATTTAGCAGGTATAGCTGTTTCAGATACAGGGATTCTACAAAGTTTATAATCCTGCCTGAAGCATATAAAATTACCCAACTGTGGCTATGTACAACCTCATGCCTATATTCCATCTACTAAATGGGAACAGTCATACTGACCAGTTCAGGAGTACAGTGGGGATTACTGGACAAATGAAAGGAAAGTGCTTTGAATGCTCAAACATTCAAACAATAGTTTGGAAAAGTTACTGTTTTGGACTGCAACTCCAGGAATCCCTAGCCAGCCTGGCTACTGTACTGCCAAAATCAGTAGGTCCCTCCAGAATTTTAATCTCTAAGGCCCACAAAATGTAATGTCAATCAAGTTGTGGTTTTACTTCTTTGCTAAATGCACTGAAATACAGTAGCAGGCCTTTTTCCTTGCCAAAAAAAATTGGAAAGAATAATGAGTGGAAGCTTTATTTCTTGGCTTCTACAAAGGTTAAAGACATAAGGTATATCTACATTACGCAGTTGTCAATTTCATTCCTACCCTTTTAATTGCCATGATTCCTTAACAAAGAATCCTAGGATTTTACTTTGCCAAGGTATTTGGAATTATCTACTAGATATCTGTAGTCAACTCTCTTGAAATATAATTCCCAAGTTACTCTCAGTTCAAAAAAACATATCACACAACATGGATCATCAAAGTGCTGTTGTGGAGGAAAGTGGCAGTATGCTTCCATTCTTAAATTAGTGGTGGTGGGACAGCAGTCCTGAGTCTACAACAGAAGCTGCAATGATGAACCAGATGGACCTGTGATTTAACTTCCTCTGGTAACCTGTACTATTTTTGTGTTCTTAATTACAGTGGTGTTGCTAACTTGCAGTCAAAAACAATAAGGGACGAGGGGCCCCAGATCTAATTTAGAAATTTAATTTTCTGAGGGTGGGCAGGTGAGGGAAAGTGACTTCTACCCTCAAGGGGTGTAGCAACGTGAAGCAAAATGAGGGCAAAAAAGAATTCTAACATCCCCCAATAAAAAATTTTCCCAGTTCCCAAATTCCTAGCCTTTCTGGGAATGGGATATTGAAAACCATCCACATATAGAACTCTTGTTTCTGCTGTGTTGGCATTATTTTGTTAACTTTGCTTGACTCTTTTCTTTGGCTATCTAAATAATATTTCTAAACATTCAACTGCAGCTTTAAGGTATCACAGTGCTCGACATTTGAGTAGTATGTGGAAAAAATAATTCTTATTTGTGAGGGCAACATCTTGTACTACACCCGTTCCTGTTGTTCCTCCTTAACAACCAAGCAATAGTGTTTTCTGCACAGTGCTAGGTTTGTGCACACAGTCCCACATCCAAGCTCGAAAGATGCATTAACATAAATCCCAGCATTTTGAAAAGGACTACAACTCTCAGAATACT
Organism: Sceloporus undulatus; assembly: GCF_019175285.1. Taxonomy (NCBI): domain Eukaryota; kingdom Metazoa; phylum Chordata; class Lepidosauria; order Squamata; family Phrynosomatidae; genus Sceloporus; species Sceloporus undulatus. The sequence goes on from NC_056522.1 coordinate 136,389,567, forward strand.
CACAGACCAGGCTGGCTGAACAATGCTGGGAATCACAGCCCCCAGTGTACCTTTTGTAAGATTTTCCTAAAGTGACTTCTATCTCCATGGTGCCCTGAGGTGGATCGGGGTGTTTGTATTTTATTTATGTTATTTCTTTCTAACATCCCAGCCCCACCTCTTTAACATTCATGAAATAGTTGTCTTTGTTCCTCCTGACAGGCTTGCAGTTCATTACATGATTATAATTTGGGTTCTCATCATCATTCATTGTTACTCATTCTGTATTATTCTTTTCAAGGCAAGGGGACAAATTAATTTGAAATGAATATATGTTTGGTGTTTCAAAGAATTGTTAACTTGCCTATTATAATGGACTGGATTAAATCCCAGTTTAAAGGTCAGCATTTGCAATGTAAATTACAATAATTTACTGTAAGCATCCAAGCATTGTTTTATATATAGATTTACCAGCAATGATCCTTACATTTTAATGTTATTTTAAGTACTGCATTTACATACAACCATATGATCTATTTGCCTTTCGAGACAACTGTCTCTCTTTGATGTTTAGGTAAATTATATGAAGAATGTGAAGTCGAAGGCTTTCATGGCCAGCATCCATATTTTTTGTGTTTTTTTAGGCTATGTGGCCATATTCTATAAAAGTTTATTCCTGATGTTCCACCAGGATCTATGGCCGGCATCTTCAGAGAATGCCCACTCTCTTCCAGGTCAGAAGATGCCAGCCACAGATGCTGATGAAACATCAGGAATAAACTCTTATAGAACATGGCCACATACCCCAAAACCCCCACAAAAACTGTACAGTGGTGCCTCGGGATACGAAATGATCGGGTTATGAAATTTCCGGGATACGAAAAAGTTGGATTGGCAAAAACTGTTTCGGGTTACGAAATATTTTTCGGGTTACGAAATTCATTTCGGCGCGAAATTCAAATGCTGCAAAGTGCAGCTATAGGCTTTCCAGTGCTAACGGAAAAGTGTTTCGGGTTACAAAATTTTCGGGTTACGAAAGGAATGGCGGAACGAATTAATTTCGTAACCCGAGGCACCACTGTATATGAAGAATCTTTCCTTGTTTGCATAGATACTAATTACCTTTCCTCAAATGCTCCCTTCAAACTGCTGCCATGGCATCTAGTAAGCCTATTTCTGGTGGTAGGCCAGGTGGAGGTGATAAAAGTTCAGCAACCATTTTAGATAGTCATATGTTAGGGATGCTTTGATTGTGATTTCCTGCATGGCAGGACTGGATGGCCCTGTGGTCTCTTTCAACTCTATGATTCTATGATTTCCTGAGCCATAACCTTAAACCAGCATAGTGCAGTGGTCTGAGCATTGAACTAGGACTTTGGAGACCAGGGCTCAAATACTGGATTAGCTATGTAAACGCACTGGGTGACCTTGGGCAAGTCACACTCTCTCAGCCTCAGAGGATGGAAATGGCAAATCTCCTCTAAAGGAATTTCCCAAGAAAACCCCATGACAGGTTTGCCTTAGGGTCACCATGCGTCAGAAATGAATTGAAAGGCACACAACAACAGCAATCTTAAACCAAGGATGGGGAACTCTCAGCCTACAGAATAAATTCAGCCTTCATTTCTCATCCCATTTCATCCACAAGCTTCTTTTACTCTTAATTCTGATCAGGCAAGAGACTACTAAAAGGAAGATATTGCACGGAATTGAGTTCCCATATAACTCAGTATGACCAAATGCAGTGCTGTGGTGGCTGGTTGCTCCTATGTCAGTAGAGAACTGAATCCCTTCTGGGTAGACATGTAATTTTTTTGTCATATAGAAAATACTGTTTTCTGCACATACACAAATGCCTCATGCAGATTTTGCACAGAATATACCCCAAACAACAACGATTCTTGTCAGCTCAGGTTTCTGATCATAAGATTTTCTGACACTCAAGAAACATGTTTTCAGTCATTAAGCCAAAATGCATTCAATTTCTGCTCCTCATGGAAATCATAGTTGCCATTGGTTCTGTACAAATAAAAATCAGACTGATTCATCCCCTCCTTTCCCCTTCTTTCTCTGGTACAACTGAAAGGAGGAGACTAGCAGGGCTATCTTCCATTTTTAATTAACTGTCATTCTCTCTCTCTCTCTCTCATATATATATATATATATATATATAT
>NC_056522.1:136391744-136465503 GCF_019175285.1 Sceloporus undulatus
TGAAGGACTTGCCATGTGCCTTGTGTGATCTCCGTCTGGGTATGGACAGGGGGAGCGTGTCCTGTTGGGCTTTTGGAACCATCTCAGCGGCCTCGATACCACGACAATGGTATCCCTTATGGGACGCCTGCGGGAGTTGGGAATGGGGGCACTGCTTTGCAGTGGTTTCTTCCTACCTCTCGGGCAGATCCCAGATGGTGGAGCTGGGGGATGTCGCTCCGCTAGGAGGGCCTTAATCTGTGTCTCAAGAGCGCTTTTGCCCTCTGCTATTCAAATTTACATGAAGCCCTGGGGAGATCATCCGGGAGACATGGGCGCGGTGTTATAGTACGCTGATGACACCCAGATAATTTCTCTATGTCTCGACTGAGCACGAAACTCGGATGGCATCTTCCTCTAGATGCCTGTTGGCGTCGGTAAGGGCGGATGACGGGAGAACAACTCAGCGTGACTCCAGGAAAACGGAATACTGGGACAGGTTCCCCGGTTTCGGGGGGTGAGATCTGTCACCCCGTACTGAATGGGGCCCGCTCCCCTGAAGGACCGGTGCGCAGCTTGGGTGCTCCCTGATTCGTCGCTTCAGCTGATTCTAGGGGATGCGACAGCCAGGAGTGCCTGCTATCCCTTCGGCTGCTACGCCAGCTGCCGTCCCACCTGGACGAAGGCCTAGAAAACTGTTGTACATGCTTTGTACCTCCGATTAGATTTCTGAATGCGCTTACATGGGGCAAACCTGTCCAAACTCGGAAGCTGCACTTGGTGCAGAATATGGCAGCTAGATGGTCGCTGGTCGTTCCAGGTCGGACCATGTAACACCTATTTAAAAGATTCTTCCCTGGCTGCCTACTCGCTTCGAGCTCAATACAAGGTGTGGTTTTGACCTATAAAACCTAAATGGCTTGGGCCCAGGGTACTTAGAGGGCCCGCCTCCCCCCATATAAAATCCGCCTCGCCCACACAGAAACTCCGGGAGTAAACTTGGAGGTCCTAATCCAAATATATCCGGACCTCACAGAGGGCTTTACTATTGCTGCCCCATCATATGGAATAAGCTCCTGCAGAGCTCGCACCGCCACCTCGTTAGCCTGTTTTAAAAAAACAGTTGAAAAACATACCTTTCGGTTGGCCTTCCACCTTAATTGTTATTTTATTTCCTGCCCCCTTTATCACCATCTTCTCCCCCATCTTTGACCTGGATTGATGTTCACTTTGCCCCTGATACGTTATTCCCATTTTATGTTTTCTGTTCCTGTCTTGTAATAATGTTTTAACTTTATATTGGATTTTAACATGTATTACTGTTTTTCTGAATCTTGTAAGCCGCCTGCTCATTTTTTATGTACGGGCGGGGTATTCAATAACCATTCTTTATTAATTATATCTACTGTAATCCAAGTAATTTTGGGGGTAACTGTTGAAAGACCCATCAGTTTCACAAAGACCTGCCCTTAGCCATACATGGTGGTTATGGGCTGCATTTCCACATGTGTCACTGCCTGCCTAGTGGAGCTCATTTCTGGAAATAAGAAAAACAATGCTATGAGGACCCACAAAATTCCGTTCTTCTAATACACTGTGTTTCACTTGATTACTTATACTCCAGGTACAAAAATGTGAACATCCAGAATTGGGCCAAACTGTCCACTCTTGAAAATACAGTGTGGCTTTATTTGAAAATGCTTGGCTGATTAATAAATGAATAATGTGAACAATTTAGAGAAGAGAACCAATTTTATTACTGATTTTATATATGCAAAAAATACTAAGTTTAATTTTCTATTTGTGGTAGCCATGTACAAGAGAATAGCAAATTAAGAAAATGTTCAGTGCTCCTCAATAATCTCACCCATTTGTCAAACTCTAGCAGAACACATAACTTCTTTGTGTGCAGTTAAGAATTTAAAATTATGGGGGGGGGAGAGAAACAATTTGATCAGCATTAACAATTTCACTTTAAGTATCCTCCAAACAAGATCACATTTTCAAATATTTATAAGTATATTCATAAATAGCAAAAAATACCAGCTCTGTTTTCAGTTCATTTTTCCAACCCACCCCAGTACTTATTCAGACAGCACCCACGTTCACCTGGCTAGAAAACCAATTCGTGACTCCCTCCTCATTTTTCTTCCCATCCTACTCCTCTTGCACTTTCACCCAAACTATTTTCTTTTTTTTCCTCTCTCTCTCTCTCTCTCTCCCCTTCTCTCTCACTCACAATACTCACAAGAGGTCTGTGTAGATAATGGATGACTGACAAGTTCTCAGTGGTGCACCACTGAAAGAGGGGTGGCAGCAGAATAACACTGATCTGAGGCAAGTCCAAACTTAGCTTCCACCCTAGATAGAAGGATGAGAGTGTGTCCACAAGCATCTGTAATCATCGTTAAGCTACTAGGTGCTGTTGCAGTTATCTGAACTCTGGTACTTGGGAATAATGTGGGGGAGGGTCGTTGGAGGACCAGATCCTCAACTCAGCCGTTGCATGCTAGGCCTAAGAGTCACTAAGGCCCAGTTCAGACTGGCCTGAAAGGCTGGGCTGGAGAAGGAGTTGGGGTGGCATGATGACGCACACCATGACTCCACCCCAGAGTGCATGATGCCGTGTGCTTGTCACATGGTGCACAGCATCATAGCGCTCCTCGGCACTGTGTTCTATACAACGCAGCAACACATCAGCTGTGCTGTCTCATTATGGCGCCTTTCCAGGGCTAAAAAGAAGGCTGCTTTGGGGGCTTCTTTTTGCACATGTAAAAGCACGATACGGGCCCAGACACGGACAAAAGGGGCAGCTGCAGGGGCAGTCTGTGAGCCCTAAATTGAAAACACTTTCATTTCACCCCCCTTTCAACTATTCTTCTGTCAATACTAACACTTGGACTTAAGAGTAAAAAAGGGAATCTTTGAGCCCGTGGGCAGCTAATGCTCAGGTAAGTCTCCTGTTTTGGATAATCTGAGAGCTGTGAGATTCCTTCTTAAGAGATTTTAAGATTGGAATTGAAGGAGAATCTTATAAATTTATGTGAAAAGGGAGTAAAAGAATAAAGCCTTTTTAATTAATAAAGTCAGAAAACCTGAAATTATGAGAGTACTGTATTTTTTTAAACTTGGAATTTTGGTTAATTATTATACACTTTGCAATTAAGGTTGGTTTTAAAAATTAAAAGGAGACTGGTTTGTTTTTGAGCATGTGGCCTTGTTTTGACTGGAGAGGCTAACATGAGAAGTTAAACATTTGGACTGTACTGCTGCAACTTTGAACTTGAGGCCCCTGGTGGAGGAAACCAGCTGAAAGAGCCAACCCTTCATAAGTCAGGACTTTGTTAAACAGAAGAAAATGCAGTCATCCAATGAAGAAAAAGAAGTGATTTGGCATGTGATTTGGGAGGAACTGACCTTGCTGAAAAAGATGTTTTCCAAATTATGACAGGACTGTCCGATATTATGAATGATAACTGAGTATTTATTTATTTATTTTTATGGTATTTATACCCTGCTTTTCAGTCCTAAAGGCTATCAAGCGGCTTTTACCATTTTATTTTAATAGAAGGTTCCCTGCCCGCAGGCTTACAACCAAAAAGACACGACACAAAGGAGAAGGGAATGGTGGTGAGGAGGGAATCAGATGTATCACTCTGCGTTTCTCCACTCTGAGGCCGGACCCAGGCAGATGGACTGAGAGGGGGGCTCTTCTTATAAGGAAGGCCCAATGGCGCTGGGCGTGTTTTCACTCTCACTCAGGCTGGTGGGTCAGATGCCATGGAGGGAGGGCTCTTCTTTTTAAATAGATTAGAGTACCCATCAGAACTCAAAGGAAAGTTGAGACCAGAGAATCCGATTCAGCGTTCATATGCATATGACCAGGATGAATCCTCTGATCAAAAGGGAGAGAAAGTGGACGAGCCGAAGAGACTGAAGAGGATTCATCAGGGAGGACTGCGGGTATTACCATTGAAGGAACAAAAAGGAGAAGGGGAGATGACATTGAGGAAATTTAGGGAGAAGATTTGGGACTGGTGTGTGTTGGGATTTTTGGAAAGGAAAAAAATGAAATATAAGGGCAATATGGATAGGAACGTTTTGTTGGACAAATGCTTTCCAATCAGGTTATGTCTATACGTCTGAAAGATACAAGGTGTTTACTGTGGGCGCAGTAGTGTCACTGAGGGGGTTGCAGTGTGTGTGGGCTGCAAAGATCCAGGAGGGGGGACACTCCAGAAGAAGGGGTGCCTGCTTCTCCCACCTGGGGGACTTTCTGGTGGCTCTGTTGTTTTCTGGGCTGCCAGAAAGCATGGGGCTGGTCTCTGGGCCACCACGGGGCCTTCTGGGCAGCCGGGGCCATGCAGGGCATGCTTTCCAGCCACCATGGGTCTTTTTGGTCTGCGCAGGGCTGAATACGTGTTTTTTGATTTGCGCACTTGCATGCACGCTCCCATGCCTGCATGCACCAGAGTCCTGCCCGCAGGAGCCCCCCCCTCCACACCGGATGACACCAAGTTGCCACTGCTGTGGGGGTTTGGCAGAAAACCAAAAAGTGAGGTTCAGTGGGAAAACTGGAGGATATGGTTTTCTGGTTCGAGATACAATTGGCCCTTCTTATACACAGTTTTATACCTGGATTCAAGCCTCTACTGTTTGAAAATGTTCCAAAAAAAGTATACATTTCAATATCAAAGCTTGATTTTCCATTTTTTATAAGGGACATCATTTTGCTATGTCATTATATTTAATGGGACTGAGCATCCACCGATTTTATTATACCGTGGGATCTTGAAACCAAACCCAAGTGGATAACAAAGGTCCACTGTACTAATGTGGGGGGGGGTCCATTGAGGGTCAAGGTCTATCAAAGGAGATGTTTTCCCTAATAAAGTCTGAAATTTATTGTGAGGAATGGTAAAATAAAATAAAGTATGTGGTTTTAGGAAATTAATTTTTTAAAGACTTATATGGAGGGATATGTATATTACACGAGCACTGAGAAAGGAGAGAAAAATTAATAGCATAAGAGGATAAAACTGTATTTGAAGACAATGAAAATGTAATTTGTGTAATTAAATAGCAGTAGTGGAAGTTTTACCTTATTTTAGTTAAATGCAAATGCTGTAGTGCTGTTTATCTTAGGTTAGAGGAGGATCCATAATAAATGTTGAAAATATTACTAAAGCCTATTGCTTATAGTAACCTTTAAAGAAATTTTATCTGGACAGAAGTAATCTGCAGGGTGTGTGTGTGTGTGTGTTATCATATATATATACATATATGTGAGAAATTATATGAATTTGGAATTCAATTCATATATTGATACACACACACACACACATAATATATATATATGTACAGATTATATGATTGGAGTTTTTTATAGAAAGGAGGTTGATATTGATGTTTGAGAAGCTTGAAAGTTAAATTTTTATTGATTGATATTGTGATCTCTGGCCACTGTTGAGAAGACGGAAGATCACTTTTTATCTTTCTAATTTTTATTCTTTTATGTTTTTCTGTATTTTATCCATTTTCCTTTCCCCTTTTTTCGTTTTTCTTCTTATTATCTGTGGGTGGGGCCGCCACCCTGGGAACTCCTTCCAGACCTCTGAGTGTCCATGTGGCCTCCACAAACACTCCAGCCACCAATTGAGGTGCGTGAAACTCTTTATAGTGTGTGACCCCACTGGGTCCCGACAACAGAAAAGAAAAGTCAACACCCACAACTAACGGTTCACCTTCGGGGAGGAAGGCAAGTTCCTGAACTTCCCCCTCAAGCCTGGTCTGCTGCTGTTCTAGCAGCTTTCTATCCCTTCTTGGTGGCTTCGCGGTCTGCCTTCTCGGCAACTTGGGATGGGTCCATGCTCCCACTTTTGCCCCTTTTCGTCCCGCAGACTCCCTCCAAAGACTCTGGGTTCCCCTCCAACGGAAACGGTGTCCAGTTTTCCTTCTTAACGCCCAGGTCCCTGTCCCAAACTGGGTCCCTTAGAGTACTGTTTCGCAGTGCCCGGCCGTGAGTCGCTCCGCCTGTGTTGTAAGGGCGCCGTCCAGCCTCTCTTCCGGGCTTCTAGTCACCTGCTCTGGCCTTCGCATGCCCATCTCAGCACGCCCGCATCTTCCGACATGCCTACTCGGCCACCTCTCCCTGCCTCCTTATGTTCTCTTGCTCTGCCCTTGCTCCCAGTTGTTTTCTTCTTCCAGCACTTCTTTGTGTTCCCCAGTTTCTCTTCTCTCCTGACTCCTCCTCTTCTTCTCCAGCAGCCCCTCCAGCCCTCCCCACCTGGTTACATTATCATGTTGTATTTTATATCCTTGAAAACTTAATAATGTTTTCATACTTTTAAGCATTCAGTCTCTCTGCCCCCCCCACCCACATAAACATTCAGGTTGCCCTATTCTAGTTCCCAAACTCTGACAGTCACATTTGCAGATTGTGGAGCAGAATGAAAGGATTGACCAGCAAACAAGCACACTACCCGCCAATAATTCCCATCTAAAAGCTGAATTAGTATGAAATAAAAATACTGATTTACAGTTATATAGTGTACCCTACTTGTGTTCTAAGTGCTTTGTGCACTCCAGCTCCCCTTTTCTTTGCCAGAGTTCTCCTACAGAAGTACTGCACTTTTAAACAGTTTGCAAGACATGCCAATATTAGCAGGTATAGCTGTTTTCAGATTACCGGGATTCTACCAAGTTATAATCCTGCCTGAAGCATATAAAATTACCCAACTGTGGCTATGTACAACCTCATGCCTATATTCCATCTACTAAATGGGAACAGTCATACGGACCAGTTCAGGAGTACAGTGGGATTACTGGACAAATGAAGGAAAGTGTTTGAATGCTCAAACATTCAAACAATAGTTTGGAAAAGTTACTGTTTTGGACTCGCAACTCCAGGAAATCCCTAGGCCAGCCTGGGTACTGTACTGCCAAAATCAGTAGGTCCCTCCAGAATTTTAATCTCTAAGGCCACAAAATGTAATATCAATCAAGTTTGGTTTTACTTCTTTGCTAAATGCACTGAAATACAGTACAGGCCTTTTCCGTGCCAAAAAAATTGGAAAGATAATGAGTGGAGCTTTATTTCTTGGCTTCTACAAAGGTTAAAAGACATAAGGTATATTACATTACGCACGTTGTCATTCATTCCTACCTTTTAATTGCCATGATTCCTTAACCAAAGCATCCTAGGATTTACTTTGCCATGGTATTTGGAATTATCTACTAGATATCTGTAGTCAACTCTCTTGAAATATAATTCCAAGTTACTCTCAGTTCAAAAAAACATAATCACAAACATGGATCATCAAAGTGCTGTTGTGGAGGAAAGTGGCAGTATGCTTCCATTCTTAAAATTAGTGGTGGTGGGCACGCAGTCCTGAGTCACAACAGAAGCTCCCATGATGAACAGATGGACTGTGATTTAACTTCCTCTGGTAACCTGTACCATTTTTGTGTTCTTATTACAGTGTGTTGCCAACTGCAGTCAAAAACAATAAGGGACAAGGGGCCCCCGATCTAATTTAGAAATTTAATTTTCTGAGGGTGGGCAGGTGAGGAGTGACTTCACCCTCAAGGGGTGTAGCACGTGAAGCAAAGAGGGCAAAAAAGAATTCTAACATCCCCAATAAAAAATTTCCCCAGTTCCCAAATTCCTAGCCTTTCTGGGAATGGGATATTGAAAACCATCCACTATAGAACTCTGTTTCTGCTGTGTTGGCATTATTTTGTTAACTTTGCTTGACTCTTTCTTTGGCTATCTAATAATATTTCTAAACATTCAACTGCAGCTTTAAGTACCACAGTGCTCGACATTTGAGTAGTATGTGGAAAAAAAATTCTTATTTGTGAGGCACACTCTGTACTACGCCCGTTCCTGTTGTTCTCCTGAACAACCAAGCAATGTGTTTTCTGCACAGTGCTGGTTTGTGCACCAGTCCCACATCCAAGCTCGAAAGATGCATAAAATAAATCCCAGCATTTGAAAGGACTACAACTCTCAGAATACTCACAGCCAGGCTGGCTGAAACAATGCTGGGAATCATAGCCCCAGTGTACTTTTGTAAGATTTTCCTAAGTGATTTCTATCTCCCTGGTGCCCTGAGGTGGATCGGGTGTTTGTATTTTATTATGTTATTTCTTTCTAACATCCCAGCCCCACCTCTTTACATTCATGAAATAGTTGTCTTGTTCCTCCTGACAGGCTTGCAGTTCATTACATGATTATAATTTGGGTTCTCATCATCATTCATTGTTATCATCTGTATTATTCTTTTCAAAGGGGGACAATTAATTTGAATGATATATGTTTGGTGTTTCAAAGAATTGTTAACTTGCCTATTATAATGGATGGATTAAATCCAGTTTAAAGGTCAGCATTTGCAATGTAAATTACAATATTTACTGTAAGCATCAACAATTGTTTTATATATAGATTACCAGCAATGATCCTTACATTTTATGTTATTTTAAGTACAGTGGTACCTCGGGATACGAATTACCCAGGTTACGAAATTTTCGGGATACGAAAAATGCAATAGAAAATAATTGCTCCGGGTTACGAATGTTTTTTCGGGTAGAAAAAACTTCGGCGCTATTTAAATGGAGCCGCGGCTTTTTCCCCATTAGCGCCTATGGCATTTCGGCTTACGAGGCTTTTCGGGTTACGAACGGTGCCACGGACGAATTAATTTCGTAACCCGAGGCACCACTGTACTGCATTTACATACAACCATATGATCTATTTGCCTTTCGAGACAACGTCTCTCTTTGATGTTTAGTAATTAATGAAGAATGTGAAGTCGAAGGCTTTCATGGCCCAGCATCCTATTTTTGGTGTTTTTAGGCTTGGCCATATTCTATAAAAGTTTATTCCTGATGTCCACCAGGATCTATGGCCGGCATCTTAAGAGAATGCCCACTCTCTTCCGTCAGTGTTCTCTCTGAAGATGCCAGGCCCAGATGCTGATGAAACATCAGGAATAAACTCTTATTAGAACATGGCCACATACCCCAAACCCCCACAAAAATGTATATGAAGAATCTTTCCTTGTTTGCACAGATACTAATTGCCTTCCTCAAATGCCCCCTTCAAACTGCTGCCATCCATCTGTAAGGCCTATTTCTGGTGGTAGGCCAGGTGGAGGTGATAAAAGTTCAGCAACCATTTTAGATAGTCATATGTTGGGATGCTTTGATTGTGATTTCCTGCATGGCAGGACTGGATGGCCCTGTGGTCTCTTTCAACTCTATGATTCTATGATTTCCTGAGCCATAACCTTAACCAGCATAGTGCAGTGGTCTGAGCATTGAACTAGGACTTTGGAGACCAGGCTCAAATACTGGATTAGCTATGTAAAGCACTGGGTGACCTTGGGCAAGTCACACTCTCTCGCCTCAGAGGATGGAATGGCAAAATCTCCTCTAAGGAATTTCCCAGAAAAACCCCATGACAGGTTTGCCTTAGGTCACCATGCGTCAGAAATGAATGAAAGGCACACAACAACAGCAATCTTAAACCAAGGATGGGAACTCTCAGCCTACAGAATAAATTCAGCCTTCATTTCCATCCATTTCATCCAAAAGCTTCTTTTACTCTTAATTCTGATCGCAAGAGACTACTAAAAGGAAGATATTGCACGGAATTGAGTTCCCATGTACTCAGTTGACCAAATGCGTGCTGTTGTGGCTGGTTGCTCCTCTATGTCAGTAGAGAACTGATCCCTTCTGGGTAGACATGTAATTTTTTGTCTATAGAAAATACTGTTTTCTGCACATACACAAATCCTCATGCAGTTTGCACAGAATATACCCCAAACAACAACGATTCTTGTCAGCTCAGGTTTCTGATCATAAGATTTCTGACACTTAAAAACATGTTTTCAGTATTAAGCCAAAATGCATCAATTTCTGCTCCTCATGGAATAATAGTTGCCACTGGTTCTGTACAATAAAATCAGGGACTGATTCATCCCCTCCTTTCCCCTTCTTTCTCTGGTACAACTGAAAGGAGGAGACTAGCAGGGCTATCTTCCATTTTTAATTAACTGTCATTCTCTCTCTCTCTCTCTCTCTCTCTCTCTCATATATATATGTATGTATGTATGTATGTATGTATGTATGTATATCACTACAGACCCCACATGGCATATGGTTTGAGTGTTGGACTATGACTTTGGAGACCAGGGTTCAATTCCTAGCTTGGCCATGAAACCCACTGGGTGATCTTAGGCAAGCCACATCCTCTCAGCCTCAAGAGGAGGCAATGGCAAAGTGCTTCTGAACAAAGCTTGCCAAGAAGATCCCATGATCGTTTTGCCATAGGGTTGCCATAAGTCAGAAATGACTTGAAGGCACACAACAACAATAATATATATCACTCTGTGTGTGTGTGACAGAGAGAGGGGGGAGGGGGAGAGAGAGAGAATGTATGTGTGTGTGTGTGGGTTATTAAACAGGCAAACTATAGTTCAAACATACAGCAAACCATGGTTAACTGAAAACAAAAGCAAGCTCTTCTGCTTCTTCTCATTGTAGTTGCACTAGAGCTGGAGATGGAAAGGCAAATAATAGCTCAGCTAATACTAAACTAAGGTTTCACATTACCCCCAACCAAGCTTAGGATTCCAGCTCACAGGGAAAGCCAGACATACCGATTCAATTCATTAGCTGAATCTCTATTCTAAGAAAGATGAAGTGGGGTGATATTAACGTCCCAGTATTATCTATGCTTCTGAAGATTCAAGTGTCCCAACATGTCCTACGTAGAAATGAGCTTGCTCTCGCTTTAAATAAACTTGGATATCATCCATTTCCCCCAGAAAAGAATCAGAAACATCTGGACAATTTTTCCAAATCATATTGATGAAGGTCATTGCTACAGGTTCTTTGTGTACTCCTTATCACGACAACTCAATAAAAGGAAATAATTTTTAAACTATTCTTAGATAGCCCACAAAGAACACAACTAGGCTGTTTAGGAATAAGTGGTTTGTGAAAAGAAGGCAAATATTATAATACTCCTGTAGCAGGGGGGGGCACTCAAACAATTTTTTCCCCAGTCACTCAAGTTATAAAAGCACCTTCAAAGCTTCCCCTTACACCAAAACACATTAAAAACAGAAAGAACAACTAGACAATTTCTCACACCAAACTGCAAAAACTATTCAAAATATGTTGGCTTTGCTTTGGTTACCGCCATCCCCACCTCCTCAAGTGATGAAACCAGACTGAAACCCAAACCAAAAGTTCCTGAGAAACACCCAATGAAGCCTTCTGGGGAGTGCAGGAGTGAAAACGGGCCCACACTTCAACACAAACTATCAATGCATCCATTTTAAAATTATATGGAGGGCTGTGATCTTATGAACCTTTACTTGGGCGGAATTGCCATCGAACTACTTCATTGCAACTTCCCTCTAATTAAACAAGATTGGGGTATAATGGGCTTATTAAAATAGTATGTTTTTATTTTTTTAAAGATGTGTTAGAATTACGTACCAAACAGCATTCTAAAAAAATACCCAAGGATTTCTATTTGGGCTAAAATAAGAATCTCTCAGTCACACATTTTTTTTCCAGCGATGTTCTGTATCATTCATTATTTTAAGCCAAATGTTTCTTGGATAAATAACTCCAAACAAAGTGGCTATGAGTGCAGATTTTTATAGAGATGATAAACAGATGGATCTTGACACCAGTTTTCACTGCATTGGATGCATATTTTTTGAGACATCCATCTACCATAGTGTAAATGACAGCCTTCAGTCTTCTGTAAGACATCTGTATTAATGAGAAGAGACTGCTAAATGTTAAGTTTCAAATTGTTAGTAATAGGCTTCCCTCTTTCGTTTAGTGAAGAGGCTTTCCAAACATTTTTGTTGTCCTTTGGAAGAATCTGAATATTATAACCATAAATGTATAGCCTTAAAGATTTAGGTCCTGCATTCATGCTATTTCTACTAGCTTCAGATTCTCCCAAGTCCAGCAGGCAACTACAGATTCCACTTTCTATTGCAGAGCATCCAATAGGGTAAATGCTTTGCCTATTTGAGAAGTGAAGTTTTTGTCTTTGCTTCTGACTTATAGCAACCCTAAGGTGACCCCATCATAGGGCCTTTTTGGCAAGATTCACCAGAAGGGGTTTGCCACTGACACCCTCTTAGGGTAAGAGAGTGTGAAAGGTTTCTATGGCCAAGCTGTATTCGAAACCTGGTCTCCAGAGTCATTAGAGATTAGTGCACTGGCTTTTATTCCTGCACTAGGCACAGGATGTAAACACACAGGGATGGATTCTCTAAGTATTCATCCCATACCCGATCCAGGCTTCCCCCAGACCTTTTAAAGAATGGGAAAATCCCATTCTTTAAAAGGTCAAGGAGAAGGCCAGATTGAATAGGATGAGTACATATCCCTTGACTAAAGAAGCTTTGCCAAATGTCTGTGTGCCCAGTTTGATGTTTGTCTCAGATATCTTAACTTGGTCTTTCTCTGGGGTGTCCTCGTGAAGAGTCCATTGTTTTGTCTTTTGGGGCAACTAACCACCCACATCAAGCTGAGATTGCTGTGCTCCTGAGCTATAGCTGGTCTAGGACATATGAAAACCCAGATCAAAAGTATATTACTTTAAAAACAAGGGATGGAAACCTCAAACCAAGTCCAGGCATAGTAAAAACAGCCCAGACCCAATTCGGGGTTTGGAGGCTGTGTGCTATAGACACTACCTGGCCAATCTAATGGGAATTCTGGGTACAGAGCTAACACAGACATGCCCTCTGACTCCTCGGTAAGGCTCAGATTAGACCAGCAACAAGGAAAATGCAACACTAAAGGCAAATACAGCCCCAGTTCCATTTTTGTGGCCACAAAACACAGGAAACCATCAAAGCCTTCAGACTCCCAAACATTTTTTGATCAGAACAACTTAAAAATCTCCCTCAAATGTCCAAACCGTCAGCAGAACACTTGATAACATAGCAGTTTATTTGGTGCCCCACCACAACTGCACAATTTTCCCAAACCTTAGTTTGGTTTGGCTTAAAAGTGAAACCAAAAGAGACATGGGCGGGGTACAAACCGCCGCTTTGTGGCGCTCCCCCGCCGCCGCCATTTGCTCCGCGTGGGAGCCGCAGCAGCCAAACCGCGCGACTCCCGCGCGGAGCAAAAAAGAAGCTCCATTTCGGAGCTTCTTCTTGCGGCGCCTCTATGAGTTGAAAGTGCAAAACTAACGTGCACTTAATTTTCTCAGAAGTAGTGAGGAGGGCAAAGGAAGGAGAGGAATCTTGCCCTTCCCAGTAGGCTCAGGCAAAAGCAAACTGTTGTGAGCTCCCATAACTTGGATGTTATTCCTCATTAATACCTTTTGTCACCTTGCCCACATTCTGATGTAGGTCGGCCACACATGTCCTGGTTGTCATCCATGAAATGTTGGCGGGCATGTAAGTGTCAGGAAACAAAATCTATGCCACAATGATTATTTTAACATGAAAACTAGTTCTAGTTATTGAGTAGCAAAGGCATAGTAGCAGATTCCTTTTATGCCTTTCAGGAGTCAGCACAACTTAGGCAAATAAAAAGTGAAGATTTTAGTAGCAGTAAAATCATCCTTCAAATGTCACCTAACCTTCATTTGTAATAGCTCTGCTCTGCACAGACCTTGCACAAACTAACAGAGGCCTAGCTCCAAGCAACAGATAACCATAGCTGTGGCAATCAGTGCAAACTGATCTTATGCCAGTTCTGTGGCCCATTAGTTTCAATACATATATTTCTCCCACTTCTGGGAGTTGAACCACAGGCATAAATGCTCCCTTAAACATATAGTGTTTAATAAGTTTTCTTATTGCAAAGTTAGCACACATGGCAGGATTTGGCCCTAGCAGGTTGGGGAGTATGAAAATTTCCCTGCAGTCTTTTTTTATCTTTCTCAACCGATTTAAAAATAATGATCCGTTGGGTCAAATTGACCTCATTTAAAAAAAAAAAAACTTTCCCCACTGAAGGAAGCTGACATGGAAGGATATATCTTATGTCTCCCCGGGAATGTTAACCACGTCTTGGGGTGGACCAAGCCATGCACCCTCACTTTGGAGAAAGGAAAAAAAAAAAAAAAAAAAAAGGGGGGGGGAGAAGGATCTCAGTGGTTTGTTTTTATTTGACACAGTTTGCAGTTTTTGCATCCTAAAGATTGTGTCCAAGGTGGTTTTGCATTTGACATTTGCATTTAGTAACCCAAGGCAGAAGACATGTTATGGGGAATGTTTACCACAAATGTGAAATAATTATAGTGTGGGCAATATTCCTGTCTTGTAATCAAAATACTGTAAGTGAAGAATGTTAAAACTGTAATAAATCAATCAATTTTTGACTAAAACCTTTGGGTTGCTTCCCATAATGTACACTGTACAGCACAGATCGGGGATGTGGCTAAATTTAATTGGTGAAATGAGAAACTGACAAGAGAGATACTGTTTCACAGGACTCAGACATAGGAGATTATCACATAGGATTCAAAATGTCATTTTCCTGCCATACTCATGCAATTGCGCGGAAGACTATCACACAATGTCACGCTGATCCTGTACCTATCGTGTTAACATGTGATGATTCCATAAGTTTGTATTAATGCTTTGTTCCATTAACAGCCTGCTGATAGCATGGATGGAGTGTTATTACTGCAGGTGTGAAATTCAATGATGGTTTATTAGCACTTGCAATTTTTTTTTTTTTGCCACCATCGCTCTGTGGCCAATTTATTTGCTGTGGGTCAATTTGGAGTTGTACTCAATGTACATGTGAGCTATCTGTCTGTCTGTCCTTTTTTTTTTTTTTGGAAGTTGTTCAGTTGGTGAAGGTTTAATAATACATAATTGCTATTTTGCTAGTTGATAAATGTAATGGATGTATATATTATTCATGGGAGACCACCACTTCAAACTGCTGAGGTGTGGAAGGTAAAAGAGTTAATTTTTCATTGTTGAAGTGCTAGAATCACATTATTGCATAATTGTGGGAAAGGATCGATCGTTGAATCGTTAATGTCCCGTTATTAAACAATAATGGTATAATAGCAGGCTAATAGTGGGATTGAAACGGAACTGGCTGTGTGTGATAATCTCCATAGCTATGCTAGTCTGTATGTAGTTAATCAGTAGGGATCTTGTAGGACCTTTGAGATTAACTGAAAGTGAGAAGCTGCTAGCATGAACTTTTATAGATTTGAGTCTATATCCTCAGATACATGGAGAAGTTCTTCCTTGGAAAGCAACTAGGGCAAAATAAACATATGTTTACTAAAGCTATCAATAACTTGAGCCATCAAGTTAACTAGTCAAAAATTCATTGCTTTAGTTTTTTGTGGGTTTTTAGGCTATGTGGCCATGTTCTGAAAATTTATTCCTGATGTTTCGCCTGCATTTGTGGCTGGCATCTTCAGAAAATGGAGGCATGAAGGTGTAAGTTGCTTTGTCTGTGATCCTGCAGCCAGTCCAGCTCTTTAAATCTTTTTTAAAGGGGGAGGGGTGTCCCAACTGGATTTAAGCAACCTTTGTGCATCATTATAGACCTTATGAGTCTGTGATCATCTTTATGGCTCCTAAATTCAGGAAATACAGATTAAGAAAGAACAGGAAGGAACAATGTCACTGCAGTTTACAGGGGGATGCAAGACAGAACAAGCTATTGAATTAAATTAAATTACTAACCTTTCTCCTCTGTTCCATCAAGTGTTATAATTAAAACAAACATAAGGGGCTTGTGTTCAGTCAACCACTTAATTAGGAAACACATACACACTCCAACAATTACACAAACCCTCTTGTTGTGCTAATTTATTCTCCAGTCCCCATACATTACAAATGTAACCCAGACCTTCATTTCAAACCTGGAGCTGCCCAGAGAAACAAACATTCACAGATCTTTTAATGCCCCCATTTCTTTATCTTGGGGTGGGGTTGAGGAAGAAAAAAAAAGATTAACATACATATATGTATGTATGTGTATTCATAATTATTCCCATTTTGTGTATTATTTAAAATGTTTAGGGCCAAACTATATATACTAACAGTTTCCTTATTAGGGAAAGTTTTGATATTGTTGTGTGCCTCCACGTCATTTTTGACATATGGTGACAATAAGGCACAGGGTTTTCTTGGCAAATTTCTTCGGCTATCCTCTGAGGCTGAGAGTGCCCAAGGTCACCCAGTGCATTTTTAGTCATGTACTAATGTAAGGGAAATTCCCAAGAGTCCATTTGAAAGGGAGTCCAAAAGCAAGGCCACAGGAGACCGAAGAAAAGTCTAGAGCAAAACGCAATTTATTGGCCAAGACGACAGCACGCCAGTAGATGACAAAGAAATTGCTGCCGCGCCCAATAGCCATTTCCAAAAGATTTTATAGCAAAACACAGTTCATTGTTTACATAACATTAGCTTAATTGGCTATTTAGTACACACATGATTATACAACAGGCAGTTAATTGGCTATTGTCTAAACAACAAATAATTGGTTGCATTCACTGTCCACGCAATGGTCACGCATTTTCTTATTGGCTCTACATTTTCTAGGAGTCTGGAATGCAAAGAGATACTAGCTAATGCAAAGAGATACTTAGCTAGGCTGATCCTGTTCTCCTTCAAGGCTGCTGAGACACAGGCCATTGTATTCAGAGCTCTCTAGAGAAAGGAAGGGTGAGGGGGTGAGTGTGTACTATGGTCACACAAAGTAAAAATGAATGGGGGCCAATAGCCTATTTACACTTTACTCTGTAGCTCATTCTTTGAGTCTACTGTAACCACTGATTCTTTTGCAAAGCCATGTACAGAAGCAGAAAGCAAGAAAGCATAAGTTCAGCCATACTTATGTCCCTCTCATTATGAATCAGATGTCAGGACTGGCCAAAGAGATTTTGCTGCTTGGGTTGATCCAGGACAAAACCCCTTCTGCAATTCATGTAATAACGGATACTACCACTCTATTCTGCATTGGTCAGGCCTCCCCTGGAATACTGTGTCCAGTTCTAGGCACCACAATTCAAAAAGGATGTTGACAAGCTGGAGCATGTCCAGAGGAGGGCAACCAAATTGGTGTTTGCTGGAATAAAACTCATTCAGTAAATATTAGGGGAGAGTGAGCTAAAAAAAACAATGTTTTGTTTTGATTTTAATTATTTCCTTTTTTTTAAAGATAATTGCTTACATTTTGAATTTTGTAAACTGCCTTTAGTAAAATTTCTCCTCAGAAAGGCAGTCCTGTATATAAAACAAAAATACTTTAAAAATGAATTTATATGTGAATGCCATTTCTGAAAGATGTCCAACACATTTGAATAAACATTATAATAAGTGTTGCTGCTGCTGTTGTGTGCCTTCAAGTCATTTCCAGCTTACGGCAACCCCAAGGTGATGTTAACTTGGGATTTTGTGGGGCTGAGAATATGTGACTTGCCCAAGGTCACCCAGCAGGTTTCCATTGCTCAGCAGAGAACCAAACCCCAGTCACCACAGTCCAGGTTCTATGTTCAAACCACTACACCATGCTGGCTCCTATCGTAATGCGTAGGAAATTGAAATTACTTATATAGTGAGGAGAGTAAATATTCCTTTGTTGTTGTTGTGTGCTTTGAAGTCTTTTCCAGTGTGTGGTGACCCTAAGATGTTTGCTTATCACAGGTTTTTTGGCAAGTTTCTTTAGAGGGGATTTGCCATTGCCATCCTCTGAGGCTGAGAGAGTGTGACTTGCCCATGATCATCGAGTGGGTTTCCATGGCCCAGCTGGGATTTGACTCTAGAGTCGTAGCCCATCGCTCAAACTGCTACCCCACCCTGGCTCTCAAATAATGCCATCATTATAGTATTTTAAAAAATACAACAAAAGAAAAGAATACAGCAGAGTAGGGAGGAATTAAGGCCCAGGACCAAACAGGATAATTCTATGTTCCTGGAATTGTTCATAGAGCCAGGAAGGGGTGATCCTGGTTCAATGACCAGCCAGAAGAGATCCAACCACTAAACCAGCTGTCGAAATATAAAACACATTTGAAGACCCATCTCTTCTGGCAGGCCTATCCAGGCAGTTTTTAATCATGAATTTTAAACGTGGATTTTATATTTTATTATTATTCTACATATTGTAATACAAATATTGCATAGATCTCTTAATATGTATGTTTTATGTAATGATTGTATTTATCTATGTTCTAACCTGCCTTGAGCCATGAGGAGAGGCAGGTAAGAAATAAAATTATTGTTATTATTATTATTATTATTATTATTATTCTCAAAATCCCAAAACCTGCACCGGTGCACTAGAAAAAACAACCCGGTGCCAGTTTCTGAACAATACAGAGGCATCTTCAGAGAGGCTGAGAGGAAAGAGGCGATGGGGGGAGAATGTTCCATTGTGCTGCCAGCCTGATGCTGTATGTAGGTCAAGAAGTGTTCTAAACCCAAAGCATTTCTATTTAGCCGCATTCACAGCTCAAAACTTTCTAGAAAGAAACGTCAAGAGCAATTTGAGAGCTGGGGCAGATCCATAGATCTGTGCCAAAGTACATCCAACAGCTGAGGCTTTACAATTTTTTTCCTATTGATTTTAGAGCAGGTAAACAAGACTGTTACCTTAAAAACAATTTCTGATAGTGTCTATGAGATAACTTGTAAACATTTCTTATGGTTTTTTTCTCTCTCAGACACAGAAAACATTGGCCTTCATTGTGTTACGCTTTAAAACCATGTACAAAAAATGAAGCTGGGGGAAGGGAAACTGTAGATATAAAAGACTCAGGCAAGACACCAAGATATAAAGTGAAACAATGATCACAGAGAAAGGAAGTTGAATGGCTTATTCTTGCATTATATATAGAGGATTTGTTGGGCTTTACTACCCCACTTCCTCATGGGGAGGAATCAGAATTCTTAGAGTACCTACGGATGATCCTGTTGTTGTTGTTGTTGTTGTTGTTGTTGTTGTGTGCCTTCAAGTCATTTTCAACTTATGGTGATCCTTAAAGCAATCCCGTCATGGGGATTTTTTCTCAAGATTGTTCAGAAGGGGTTTGCCTTTGCTTTCCTCTGAGTTGTCCAAAGTTACCCAGAAGGTTTTTATGGCTGAGTAGGAATGCCAACCTTGATCTCCCAAGTCAATGAGTCCAGTGCTAAAACTACGCTGACCCTCAATGGATGAAGTAGAATTCCCAAATTGGATACTGTCCAATTTAACATAGCCTGATTATTGGGAGGACGAGTCTGAAAAGTAGACATTTTTACATAACACACACACACACACACACACACAGCTGTACCTTTTGGATAAACCACAGTTATGCACTCTGTATGCATTTAGGGGACTCTGGCTTCTTTTGATTAAAGAAGGTGAAAGAAACAATGAGCCAATGGTGGTTTTACAATGTCATTTGTCAATGAACTTAGAAGAAACTACAGTTCCTTGAGTTTGTATGTACGAAAGGAGCACAGAACTGCAGTTTGCTCTGGAACAGTGGTTCTCTTAGGGCTCCGTGAGTCAAAAGGTTTGGGAAGCCCTGCTCTAGAGTAAGAAGAAAGAAGAGAGAGTAGCCAAGATGTGTCATGGTCTGCTCATAATTATTTATAGCAGGCTTTAGAAGAACAGCTGACTGGGATATTAAAATGTACTCCTGAATATCTAGGCTACTCCCACACTAGTTCAGGGACTGAGTTTTGGCACACATGGTTGGCAGCACTCTACTTATTAGCGCAGAAAAATCTAATAGAGAAATAACTATACCTCTTTTGCTAGAAACCTGGGAGTGGCTGTCATCATTCCAGACCAGGCAAAATATGAGATCTCTATAACTGTAATACAGGATATATTCTTACTATGAAAATCTTAAAATTATCCTTTTTTTACAGCTAGACATCGTAACTTAACACATGAAATTTTCTTTGTAAAGTAGCTCAGTCTTTATATTAATTGCACATTTTTATTATTATGCTGTATGTTCTTCTGGGTACTCTTATTAGAATATAATATTAACAGTATATTAGTAGTAAGTTATTGTTATCACCATCTCCATCATTTTCTTCCCCAAATATTTTACAGTCATACATACACATATATGGCAATATATATGGCAATGGTAAACCTCCTCTGAACACATCTTGCCAAGAAAACTAGGCTGACTGTGGGTGAGTCACAAAACCTCATGATAGTGTCTCCTTAGGGTCACAATAAGTCAGAAATGACTTAAAGGTACACAACAACAACAACATATGACTAAAACTACCATACAAAAACAATAAACAAACAACCCTACCATAACACACACAAAAGCTAACAACACTCTGAGTTCTTCCCCTGCCCCCAAACTCATGGTTATATCCCCCTATTATTAGACTTCATACTCCACAAGGCTTCTACAATATAAGCAAACGCAATTCATTTCACAAAACCTAGAACCGATAACTGAGCCCAATAAGAATGTGTATAAGAAATAGATATTTTCCAGTCGTTTTTAAATTTTGTCAAAGATTTCTCTTTAATCAGAGTCATCAGTTTCAGCAAGTTCAACTATCACTTTCAGCAAGTTCAACCATCTTCATCACTAGCAGCACAATCATCTTATTCTGAGAGAAAAAGGACTTCCAATAGTAGAAATTCATGTTTCTGTACTTGAAAAATGAAAGCAAATATCTCTATCCAGTCTCTGCTTCCAGAAATTGGCCCCACTGGGAGATAAACAACCAGGTCTGCACAGAGATAAGTTATAGTGGGGGTTGGGAGTGGGAGAGGTCAACCCCCACTGTCTACCTTTTTGCACTTTTAACATTTTTGTACTTCAAGAATGAAAGTACTTGCACAATGAAAGACAGGGAACTGTAGCCAGCCTATATGGTCATGACTTAAAATTGTGCTTCTGATCAGCTTCCTTGCTTCCGTGTTTGGACAGCTTCATAGGTTGCATCTGCACTGCAGAATTAATGCAGATGAACATTGCCTTAATTGCCAGGGTTTGATGCTATGGAATTTTGGGGTTTGTAATTCTGTGAGCTATCTAGGCTCCTCTTTTGTCAGAGTGTTCTGGTGCCACAACAATCTACAAATCCCAGGAGTCCACAGGATGGAGCCCTGACAGTTAAAGCAATGTCAAACTGCATTAATTCTGCAGTATGGCAGCACCCATAGTATTCATACAATTTAACAGCAGAACTAGGAAATCAATGGTCTTTCAGGTGTTGTTGGCCATGAGTTGTCATTAGACAGCCTGACCAGTAGTTGGAGATTGTGGAAGTATGCAATACTAGGATTTACACCTTTGCTCCCCCACCCAACTTTAATATATAAGAATGAAGAACTGTATATCTGCTCTCAGCTCAGATTGTGAAATGTGTGGATCTTTGGCTGTCTCTGCATTACAGAAATAATCCAGTTTGACACCACTTTAACTGGCATGGCTCAATGCTATGAAATTCTGGGAACTGTAGTTTTGAGAGAAATTTAGCCTTCCCTGTCAAAGAGCTCTGGTGACACAACAAACTACAGTTCCCAGAATTAACAGCATTGGCAGTTAAAGCAGTGTAACTGGATTATTTCCACAATGTGCATGTACTCTTTGAGGACTTTTTACATTGTAGGATCTTTTTGTGCAATTTTCATTTATGCAAAAATAAAGATTTTTCTCTGTGTGTCTGTATTTTAGGTCTTTCTAAGTAAAGGGACAGTATCCTAAGTATTACCCTAAAAGGTGAGGGGTGCTGGGGGTCCCCACCCACAATGCCTGTTTCCTTGCAATTTGGGGAAATTGTAATTCAAATGGGGCCTGCCAGAGAAGGATAACTGCAGGTAGGTAATTCTACACCTATGCATACTAGTAGTAACTGCCGAGAGGTATTCAGTAAATAAAGTGTTTTATTTAGAAATATTCATGGCTGCACACAGGCATACAAGAACTGAGGTAACCTTCATTATCATACAAGGCTATCAGAAAGAAAGGTGTAGTAGATGTTTGGATAGAAAAAAATTGGGGATTAAAGAGGGTGACAATTATCGGTCCGAAGAGAGGTCCATGGAAAATGCAGTGTGGTTCAGACCACATCTGAGAGTATTTGTATTGAACTGCATATTTTTGTTGCTAAGGGAAAGTGTTATTATTATGTAATGTTTTTGGAAGTATATGGGACTATGGTCTCCTGCTGCTATTGTATTATTATTGTCCTAGTATTTGTCTTGAATTGTATTTTTTTGCTGCTAGGGGAAAGTTGATAGCTGCTAGGGTATATTTTAATTTATTATGTTGATACTGTGGATTTTGTTCTTTGTATGTTTCTATATGTATATTTATATATATTTTCCTTGCTTTAGACATCAGGTTTATGTTTTGCACTCTGGCTTATGTTTACTGTATGATTATTTTTTGTATCTAATGCTCTTGTTGTAATCCGCTTTCATTCCGTGAGGAAAGGCAGAATGGAAATAAAATCATTATATTATATTCATCTGTGTAATATAGAGCCCTAGTCTCTGAACAATGTAGCTAGGCCTAGGGCAGATATTTATACCCCATTTCATACCCTCAAGTATTGTGTTGTGTAATATTTGGTATGGCAAAGCATTTGACACTTTCCCAAAGTATGTCAAAAGGGTCTGGAACAGCTGATGGCTTTAGCTCCAGATTGACAATACATTGATTAAATTTGAAACAATTCCTTAATGATCAGGCAGCAAGGGTGCATAGGAACATCGTCCTAAGGTAGAGTAAAGGGTACAGTCACAGATTTGATACAACTCCCTTTGTTTCCATTGTGAGCGGAAATTCAAAGAACCTTGGAGGGATGTGAAGTGATCAGCAAACCCATTCGGCATTCATCATAGTTTTATTTAGGACTCTGCATTTGGGTCTCTGCATGTCAGTGTGACTCCTACGAATGTATAACTTCTAGTTTCCACAGTTCATTGTGATCCTAAATCATGCCCAACTCTACATATTAGTTATGAACCACATCTCCAGTGGGAGGGGTGTAGAGTATGCTAACAAGAGTGAAGGGAACACCTCTAGGTAGGACAAACATGACCTCAACATGTGCTTTCAAAAGAGAAGAGGTGAAGTGTCCTTCAGGTTCTGTTAACAGAATGTGGCAACAAATAACTTTCCTGTCTTATGCATCAAAGTCTTATACGCATATTAATTAAGCATACCTTGTTACAAGACTGATTCATTCATTCCTGGACTAGATGTCATATAGATGTAGAACTGAATGTAAGACTGCCTATTTTGTCCAAAACATTTGGAAGAAGTAAGGGCTAACATCAGCTACACTTTGTTCATCCAGCATCAAACAAAGCCACTTCCCAGCTGCCACTCGTGTATCATTGCTCCTTATATAAAACGTTATATAGTAAAGCAAAACGAGAAACAGAAATTAGAATGTCAAATACAAATTGGCATATATTTCATATATAGGGCTTACTACTCATGTAGTTGTTTCTCCTTATCTTCTTTTAGATAAATTATTCAGATTTGGCCATCAAAGTTCGTGGTAAGCATTCTTTAATCTTTTTTTTTTTTTAAGAAATAAAAGTACTTCATTTGTCATGTCTTCTCAGGAAAGTGTAATATCTCCATATTGTAGCATTTATGGGTTAATGTTTTATACTGCATTTTTCTTCAAGTTCACATATTGCTGCTTGATGGGGGGGGGAATTAAAAAGAGAAACACTAAACCCATTTGCACAGCAAAAAGTACAAGCCATTAAGAGTTTGTTCTCCCTGCCACTAGAAGAACACCACCCTACCCTAAATTTTAAACTATTGGTCTGTGTTAATTTTTAAAAAACATGAATATCTGAACGGTGCATGAAAGATGTACAGAAGTTAAATAAAATGCTAGAAAGCCATGAGCCAGATGGAGCCAGTTCCAATGGGGTCTTCAAGATAGGACGACATCCTGGCCTACCAAGATCATTACCAAGTAACCAGCAAAGGTCTAGGTACATTAAGGTCTAAATCCTATTGTTCCAGCTGCAGTAGAGTCACAGAATTAGTGGGACTTTGTCACTTATCAAGGAAGATCCTGATATTGTAAGAGGAGGCCTTCACAAAGAATGGACCTTGACCAATTATTTAAAAGCTGCATATTCAGTAGAAAGGTTTTCTACTTTTCTTGTGGTGTAAAACCACATCAGGGGCATCCATGTGTATCACTGCTGGCTGCTGTAGTTCAGAAGGTCTATTTGCCCCCATGCCTCAGAATGAAGACATGAGACAATGACATGGAATTAAATCAGGCCACATCTTTATTAAGCCAAATTAATTCAAACTGTAACGAGTAAATTTAATCCAACTGAAGGATGGGGCACCCAGGTCACTGGAGACTAAGAAATTACTACACACCCAGCTCCAAAATAATAACTATTCAACAAAAAAGAAACCAGGAAGATGGTATGTCCAGGCTACATCTGCACTGTAGAAATAAAGTGGTTTGACACTGCTTTAACTGCTATGGCTCAATGCTATGGAATGCTGGGATTTATAGTTTTGTGAGATATATTTATCCTTCTCTGTTAGAGAGCTCTGGTTCCATACCAAACTACAAATCCTGGAATTAAATAGCATTGTGCCAAGGAAATTAAAGTTCTGTCAAACTGCATTATTTCCACAGTGCGGATGCAATCACAAAAGACACAGCAGCTCTCATGGGTACAGAGGTCTCACATGAACTGTCTTACAAGGCTACATTGCAGCCTTGAAAGGGGTGGAGACAAAAGAGTTCCCAGTACAATACAAGGGAGTGAAATAGTTCTGTCTGCCTGACAACTGACTGTGTAGTACAGTGGCTAGAGTACTAGACCGGGGCTTGGGACCTCCAGGTTTAGGTTTTCACTGAATCATTCAGTAGGTGACCTTGGTCTCTCTCTCAGCCGTACCTATTGTTGTTGAGAGGATGCAATGGGGAAGAGGGGAGCTCATTGGAGCGAAGTAATAAATGTAAATAGCAAGTAAAAATTAAATAAACACATACATAATCCACCAGCTTTCCTTTCATTAAGACACTTGAAGGATTTTATTCATCTATATATGTTTATTAAAAATATTTTTAGATTCCTTGGAAAGTAAAACAGAAATAAAATTTCCATCTTCCTGATTTGCCAGTGTTTTTAATCAGGCGCAGCAGCTGGCCTCTCAAGGAAAGATACCCTGTAATTAGCAGTATTTGTAATGAAAAGTTAAAAGGAGAGGCTCCTGATAGTGAAGAGCCTTAGATAATAATTTTGCCCTGACTTGTTTTTCATTAGCAGCCTTTTCTTTAGTACTGTGTAAAAGCAACATACATTAAAAGAAAGCACTCTACAGCTGAACACTTAAGCTTGGTATCAGGAAGGCAATGAAGACAACAATACTCCCTAACAACTAGTCTCTCTGAGAATTATAAACACAATCCAGCCCATGTTAAATTTCACTGATTTCAATGGAAGAGTTAGGAACACATTTGTAATGAATGGGAATTGAACATATTTCACTCTGGGCTAGATTATACACTCTTTTGGGCTACTACTCTAATGATCCCTAAACTGGGATATTTAGGGGTCTGTGGAGCTTTATCAAGATTTTTATTATTATTTTTGGTATACTCACAGGAAACATCTCAGATAGGGTCAAACTAAATATTATGTTAATAACGTGAAAGGAAATGACTGCCCATCATCCACTAAGTAGATCAGGAACTGGGAATGTGGAGACAGGGTTCAACATATCTTCCAATGGAATCTTGTTCCAGTACTCCCTTGAAAGCTTCTATCGGCACCATTGACCCCAGGGGTAATAAAAGTTTGTTGAAAAGAAACTTCTCATTGAGGTTTCTTTAGGGATGGAAAGAATATTAAAAATAGTCAAAAATGGTTTAAAAGGTTTTTCAAGTGCTGACACACCCTGAGAAGAAGACTCATGAACAGGTGAAATTCACAATTTATTCTATGCAAAATTCACACATAGCATTTTTATAGAGAAAACAACTTTTTCTGTACAATAAACAGCATTTGCTGAAACAAAAACAGTATTTCTGGAGAGGAGTATTATTTTCAATTGAGAGCATGCTGTTTCCTTCATAGGAAATGCTATTTTCTGGGCTTACCAAACCCATGCAAATATTGCACTAAATGAGTCCCCAACTACAGCATTTTCTGAGCAGGAAACAGTATTTTCTGCACAGAAATATTATTTTCCTCGCAGAAAATGCTGTTCTCTGTGCAAAAATTTACACAATAAATCCCAAAATGTGAATAGTGCTTGTTGCTTCTTTTAAGAAGATAATTAGCAATGCAGAATAGCCCTACTTCTGATGAGGAAAGGTTTAAATCCCCTCCTGTTATGCTCTGGTCCCCTTCTCGAATATGTCCTTAACAGGGGCAGCGCTTTCACTTTTTCAAGTGAGCAGGTTGATATTAAAGGCAAGCCCCCAAAGTAGTTATGTCCAGAAAATTAATTACACAGTCAAGCAATCTTTTCTGACCATGGGGAACCACATAGTCATGGGGTATATTTCTTCCTACCCAATATCCCTGATATTGAGTTTGTCTCTCTCATCCCTGCAGCCTACTGAAACAGTATGAGGCAATGTTGCCCCAGTGAAATTGCCCACACTGTATTGTGTGTATCAAATCTACACCAATGAATACATAGAACTGCTGAGATGGCAAGCATTACTGTTCAATTTGAAGGATGAATCAAGTCTATGAAAATAAAGATAGTTGTGTGTTGAGCTCTGAGTTAGAAAAAGTTACTTTTCGTTCTACTAATTCTCAGCATCTTCACCAGCATGACCATTCTGTGAACTGCAGTCCAAAGGAATACATCTTGCAAACTCTTCACAAGCTGTTTCATCCTGGTGTGAGTTGATAAGCCTGATTTAGCAGTGAATCCATATATTCTCTCTTATTTTGTTCAACTGAAGCTCTGCATTGGAGTAGTTACTCAAAACTGTACAGTAGAAGGCTGAAAAGATTAAGCCACAGAAAGAGAGAGAGAGAGGTGTATGACAGAGCTTGCAGAGTTCAGTTCATGTTTCTTTTTATTCCTTTCCACAATTTAAAGGCAAGGGATGATCAGTGCCATGGAACAGCAATGGAATGAAAACTGACAATCTTAAGAACACACATATAATTAATATATGTATTGGAGAAACTGCTTTGCTGAGGTCAGGAGCAGGGACGTAGCCAAGGGGGGGGGGTTTTTGGGGTCCAGACCCCCCCCTTCCGTTAGAAAAATGAATGATGCATGCTGCTGCACCGCCGTGCCCAAGCCCCATTATAATGGTGGCACTTAGTCTGGACCCTCCCCCTTCCTAAAATCCTGGCTACGTCCCTGTCAGGAGGTCAAAAGCATTGAAGAAATATTGACAGGGATAATGAGACCATCTGCAATTGCAACAAGCTGGATAAGATCTTTCTATACTTGTCTAAAATATATTACACAGGAGATAAACTCTTCAACCTTGGATCATAAGGTAATCCATGTTTTCAAATTTCTCTGACATTATCAGATAATAACTGCTTCTTATTCATTTCATACTAGTTATTTCTATGGAACATGCTATTATTTTTTCCCATGTTTTATTTTTTAGCTATTGCTTTAGCATTCATCCAGTCTATGGTGGCAGAGGGAAATATCCTGTATCAACCTCTTGAAAATATTTTCAAGAAATTATTTTTCAGGAGTAATACCTGCCATTAAATTACTTTGCTTTGCATATGTATGCAATGAGAAATCTTTTCTGAAGTCCAACTCCATTTGATCAAGACTTCCTGTAACAATGTATTTTATTTCTTTCATTTCTAATTATATTGCTTCACCCATCTGCTCCATCTGAATCTCTAATCTGAAAACTGCTGCAGTCATCCTCTTTGTTCCGTCTACCTTTGTTTTGTTATAGAACAATAACATTCATGCTGCTTTATTTTTTTAAAATCATTCTAAACACGTTTCCTGTCATAACTATCACACACATAGTTAAAACAATAAATCTTATCCCTCACTTACCCCATCTTAGCCCCCACCCCACCTGGCTCACATTTGAAAAGCACAATAACCAACCAAAAGAAATAGCAAACAGTAATTCTAGATAACTGTCAAGATTGCTCTGCCATTTTAGGGCAAGACTTCATTATGAATTCTACAAACCGAACCGAGAGTTGGGCCACACACAAACCTACACACATGGACAGATACCTACACAAGAACCATCACCCAGGACAAAAAAGAAGTACAATAAAAACATTGGTAGACTGGGCAAAAAGGATCTGCGAACCCCACTTCCTGGAAGATTAATTGCAGCACCCAGACTGGGCTCTATAGGCTAATGGTTACTCCAGTTCAGGGCTGCCAGGCCCAGAAAAACCCAGAGGAGTGAAGACAAACAACCACCCAAAAGGAAGATATTTTTACCATACATCAAAGGAGTCACAGACAGAATAGGGAAACTGGTGAGGATACACAACCTCCAAATGGTTTAAAAACTGACCAAGAAAATCCAGCAAATGCTGTGCTCAGCAAAGGACAGAAGAGACCCTCTCACAGCCACAGGAGTTTACCACATACTGGGCAGCTGTGGACAAGTCTACATAGGGACCACCAAATGCAGTGTTCAAATTCAAATCAAGGAACGTGAGAGACACTGCAGACTGGGACAGCCAGAAAAATCAGCAGTAAGAGAGCATGTTATAATCAATCCTGGGCATAAAATGATGTTTGAAAACACTGAAATTCTGGACCATGCTTACAGCTATCAGGTCAGAATCCATAGGGAAGCCATTGAAATCCATAAGCACCTGGACAATGTCAACAGGAAAGAAGAAACCCTTAACAAAAACAAAGTTTGGGTACCAGTCCTGAAAAACACTAAAATCAAGTTCCAGCAAATGCAAATGAAAACCACCCAGGGTGAGGGGGACTTCCCAGCAGACAATGGATCTTTAATTAAATAGACACCCTGAGGCTTTGCCATTCAGCAACAGAACAACACACAGATTAACATGTAGATCATGTCCTCTCAACGAAAAGCATATATACCTCACTCTCTTCCATGCCAGCATTCTCTGAAGATGTCAGGAATAAACTCTTCTAGAACATGGCCTCAACACTAGAAAAACCCACAAAAAATTATGGATGCTCGGCATTAAAACTTTCGACTTCACATTGGACAGCTCTAAACATTTCTCTAGTAATGACTAGGACTGGAGATAAGTGGCAGTTTTCATGTTGGTGCACCTGTGAATTTAGTTTTAATCTCAATTTTAAAGGATCTATCCCATGAGCTGCATCCTATCCCACAAATGGATTCATAACTCCTTTAGAGTTCAGACTAACCCTAGTACAGATGCATGCCCTTCCTGGTGCACAAGCTACTAGCTGCCACAGAGAAGTACACTTATCCACATCCTTATCCAGTCCTTGGGAATAAGTGCTATGTCTTTTCACTTATACCCTTCACCTTTAATCAGTTATTTATTATGTTTTATGTGATTTCTGAGAGCCATTTTCCCAGTCTAAGAATGTTTAACACTGGGCAGAGCAACAAACTGAGGAGTGGACAATTTCTCCTTTACACTACAACTGGCAGTCCTACTTCTCTTTGGAGACTAGAAATACCTCTTCCCCAATCTGATTTTCAGGTGTCTTCCAGGATGCACAATGATGAGAAGGCAGTTCCGTCATGTCAGCACTATATTGCTACCATGATTTTGGATTGGCTCTAGCATTTTGCAGCTTAGACTCAGAGCTCATTCTTGCTCTTTCTGCCTTATAATTCTCCTGGTTTTGGCACTCATATCATTACTTCTATTTTCTCCATAAATCTTCCTTTTGCTTTGCCTTCTCTCTAAACTAAGGTCTTGCCTGGTATTCTGGTATCATCTCCCACTTGTCACTGCCAAAACCTGTTCTTGCAATTTGTAAGGAAACTCAGAAAGAAAAATTCATTTATCTTTCTTAATTGCTTTCTTGAAGAAACTCTTTAAATTAGATTACCAAATGGCTTTATTTTTAACTTGTGGGAAATTCTGTGGCTGTGTCTTGAGAAAGAGAAAGCTGTCTGTGGGAGAAATGCTGTTAGTCTACTGAAACTAATGTTGCTTATATTTAATATATATATATATGAGCTTTAGAACATGACTTTATAGCTGAGTTGTGTTTAGACAAGACAAGTGCTGGAACATTTATTTTTGTTCAGCAGAGTAATTTAAACATATAGTTTGATTATATCATTTGCCTATATAAGGCCCATCCCACTAAATGATTTGGTTTTAATCTTTTGATTGTTTAAGTTCATTTTAACCTTTTATCTTGTGGATTTTTAATGATATATTTTAACGTCTTGTTAGCATCTATTGATCAAATTGACTACCCATCTGAGGGAAAAGTGGGGTAGGAATAAATATAATAATACGGTACTAAATATTAATTGGTTATGAATGCTAGTATCTGAAATAGGAAGAGAGAGAAGATGCCCAGACACAGCTACATATTCCTCCAACCAAATATCATTGATATTGCACCCCAATATCACAGTTAAAGCTTAGATGATTACCTTTTATCTATGAAAGTTACATGCTGCTGTGCTCACATATTTATATTGTCAATCATGTATGAGTAGCAACTGTCCAGGCCACATATATTTTATACATTATTACAAACATTTTCGGTGTAGAAGACACCAAACAAATGTTTGGAAGTGGTAATCCCATTAATGAAAGACATTCGTCACAGCACATGATTTTCCTTGGCTATATGTCTTGTATTTAGTGTGTCTTTTTGGGTGATTGGCCATGAGAAGGAAAACACAGGCTTCATTTGCAGATCTAAGGCACTTACCTCTGAGGAAATTCCATTGTGGGAGTGGAAAATATGATAGGAGGTAATATACATGATCCTTAATTTTCAATTTCATTCCCAGCTCAGTAACTTTCAACAAGTACAAGTGTCATAAAATCATAGGGCTGGAAGAGCCATCTAGTCCAACCATACAGGAATACTCAGTCAAAGCACTTATGACAGATGGCCATCGACCGTCTGTTAAAAACCCTTCAAAGAAGGAGACAGTAGCACACCCTGAAGCAGCATATTCCACTGTCACACAGCCTTTACCATCAGGAAGTTCTTCCTAATGTTTTGGTGGAATCTTTTCCCTCTAATTTCAATCCACTGTTCCATGTCCTAATCTCTGAAACAGCAGAAAACAAGATTGCCCCATCCTTAATATGACATCCCTTTAAATATTTAAACATGTCTATCATATCACCTCTTAACCTTCTCTTTTCCAGGCTCAACATACACAACTCCCCAAGTCTCTCCTCATAGGGCATGGTTTTCAGACCTTTCAACATTATGGTCACTCTCCTCTGGACACACTATTTTTGGATAGCTGTGGAAACTAAGGGGTCATCCAAAGGGTGGAGGGGTTGGAGAATAGGCATCAGAAATTGTTCTGCGAAATGCATCTGCGAACCCCACTTCTTGGAAGATGAACTGAAGCACTTGGACCAGGCTCTACAGGCTAATGGTTATTCCAGCTCAGACATCAGAAGGGCTGCCAGGCCCAAAAAAAACCCCAGAGAAGTGAATCATAGAATCATAGAGTTGGAAGAGACTATTAGGGCAATCCAGTCCAACCCCCTGCCATGCAGGAAATCCAAATCAAAGCATCCCCGACAG
This sequence comes from Sceloporus undulatus, assembly GCF_019175285.1. NCBI lineage: Eukaryota > Metazoa > Chordata > Lepidosauria > Squamata > Phrynosomatidae > Sceloporus > Sceloporus undulatus. The sequence continues at coordinate 136,423,408 of NC_056522.1, forward strand.
ATGGCCATCCAGCCTCTGTTTAAAGACCTCCAAGGAAGGAGACTCTATCACCCTCCGAGGGAGTGTGTTCCACTGTCGAAGAGCTCTTACTGTCAGGAAGCTTCTCCTAATGTTGAGCTGGGATCTCTTTTCCTGTAGCTTGCATCCATTGCTCCGGGTCCTAGTCTCTGGAGCAGCAGAAAACAAGCTAGCTCCCTCCTCAATATGACATCCCTTCAAATATTTAAACAGGGCTATCATATCACCTAGTTTTGTTTGCAAAGTAGTGGCTGGTTCTCCCCCAGAACATAGAAATCTAAGCAACACTCCACATGTCTCCTCCATTTTAGGCTTTATCCTTCTCCAACCTAAAGCCTCTGCATAATATCATCCAGGAAGGGAAAAGAAAGGATTTTTTTCTTTAAAAAAGCAGTCTTTTCACACAAAAGGCCTTCATGTTACCTACAACACCTTCTGTTCTTCTTCTTCCTCTGAAGCTCTATACAATAAGCTCTTACCAGAAAGTGCAACTGCCCTGGCAATTAAGTGCAAAGAAAATAACCTCAATTACTTCTGGTAAATTATATTCCTGTCAAACTATGAAATTAATGTTCTAAAGTGTGCATTTTCTCATGACTTCAGTGCGTCAGTTTGAAGACTACTTATACTTAACTACTGAGTTTTGTGAAATTTCTACCTCTGAAGAAACTGCAACTTCTAAAAGAAAAAATTAAAAATAAAGCCTTTGCTTTAATTCACAAAATACTCCCAAGCAATATATGTTAGAGAAAAAATGCATGTCTCCTAATGCAATATTCCAAATTTCAAAAGAGCTTTTCCTTTGTGAATCTCCAATCTGCTCCCCAACACACACTCCTGTCATAATACCATAGCGTAATTTCATTCTTTGTTTCCTCAAGGCTTCTAGTTTGGGTGTTTCTAAATCTCTGTTGTGTTTAACATCCATACCAGAGTTTCTTAATTGAAAGAAAAAGTCTTCATTTTCCTACATTTCTCATTGTGCTACAGGAAACAAATCACAGGGCCAGCGAATTTAATATAAACTCATCCAAATCAATGCATTATCAATGGATTCCACAACAATTCAGCTTTCTTCTTTCTGAGAAACACTGCATCTCATTTAAAAGTAGAACTTATATCTCCTCCATAACTTCATAGCTTTATATTAATTTACACCAAACCAACAAACCAACAATCCTTGCACTTTGATATATCAGTTAAGCTGCAAGATAAAGAATTTCTCAGTGATTTGTTCTACAAAGGTAGAAAGAAAACAAAAGCTTTGTCAGGAATTTATAGCTGACATTGCAGAAGCAAATGTAAAATATTAAAGATACAGTACTAACTAGGACGCAAAGGGAGGATATGTGAGAGTGTGTCAAATTCCAAGAAAAGCAGCCTTATGGCCAGAATCTTCTATAGCAATGGCAAGTATATTTCTTTGGCAGTTATGAATGTGTAACCTGGAGTTATACACTCATTACTGTTATGTATTCATGATCCCTATATAGTCCCAACTTTGGAGGCTATGTAGCAAACTTGAAAGTCCTCCAATTGCTACTTACCAGGAAGCAGCTTCTGTGACTCATGGGCATCTATTCTTCTGTAAATCAGGAAACATGAGTGGATGCTGGTGCAAAGGGTACCACAGGGAGCTCACCTCTGACTATCACAATGGAGATCACTGCTTCTCAATCGAAAGAGAATAGACCCCCATTGATTGCAGCATCTGGTTCCCAGTAAGTGGAGATTGGGAGGATTGGGCTGGGAGTCACTGTGTAGCAGCATGACAATAATGCTGACTACTACGACTACTAATTTCTTACCCACCTCTCCCCATGGATCGGGGGGGGGGGGACAACAGCAGTCAACAGACAAACAACATCAGTTAAAAGACCTCAGTTAAAATGCACATCAGTTTAAAAGGACAAATAAGAAGTACAATCTTAGATGTACAATCCACATTTAAAATTCATCATTTACAATTCACAGTTTAAAATCATCTGGATAAACCTGCTGGAAGAGACAGGTCATCAATTTTGTTTTAAATTTGGAGAGTATATTCAGCTGTTGAATCGTTTCCAGAAGGTCATTCCACAGTCAAGGGACAGCTGAAGAAAAAGTCTCTGGCTGACAGTTGCCAACCTAGTCCTGGCTGACTGGAGTAAATGTCCGCCAGAGGACCTAAGTGTACAGGGCAGATTATATGGGAGGAGGCGATCTTGTAGGGAACCTGGGCCCAAACCAGGTAAGGGGTTTGAAGGTAATAACCAACACATACATCCCATACAGGATTCTAGCCAATGTATTTATTTGATGTATCTGCTTGGTATTTTTGTTGACTCTCATTTTGAGATCAAATTACACATAATTATGCTTGGTCTAAAGCTGGAAGCAAAAGCTCTTGCTCTACTAGGTGCATGAATGAGAACAACAAGGGGAATCTGAGAATTTTATCTCAGTGGCCCTGGAATGGGCCTGTAGCGTTCCAAAAGGGAACGTTCTGGGGATGGGAGGCGGCTGGGAACGGATTTTACCACACAGCAAGAACACTGCCACCGCTGCCACTGCCACCACCAAGCATCCCCAGCCCGTTCCAGATGTGTTCCCCAGGGGGCGATATCCGGGAACGCTTCTCAAGTGTTCTCGAAAATCACCCCCTCTGGGATGCATCTGGAACGGGATGGGGATGCTCGGCGGCAGCATTCTCTCTGTGCGGTAAAATCCATTCCCTGCTGCCTTCCATCCCCAGAAAATTCCCTTTTGGAATGCTACAGGCCCATTCCAGGGCCACTGTGATAAAGTTCTGAGACTTACCATAACTTGTTTGCAACATGAGAAACAATGCTTTCTTATTATATTTGAAATTATCTTGCTTTGGCCCTGTTCAGAATGGTTCAGAAGGCAGAAGGAAAGACCTTAAAGAGGCAGGCAGGTTGAAGCTCTTAGGGTAGGAATAAAAGCAGGGTTTTGGGGGCCTGTAATTCCTTGAATGGCTGCATTTTTGCTGTAGTTGCTTATGCAATGGAAGTGACTGAAACATCTTGCAGAAAGCAGGATTGTAATGATCAGTTACTGTGATTGTGAGAAGTTGTAGAATTGTATCACATAATTTGATTCTCATGACCTATCCCCAGAGAAGCGATTTCTTGACAAATTTGTTTTATAGTACCTCCTACATCTGGTGGAAGCCAAAAATATATTAGAATTCACATAAACTCAACCGTGATTAGTTAAGGCAGAATTAAGTCAGGTTTTCAGCATGCAACATTTCCCACTCAGGAGCATTAAATAATTTTGTAGTGCCTCTAATTTACATAATAAAAGTTGGCAGCACACCCTCCACTATTAATTGCATTTTCACTTGCCATAAAACTTTCATTCTTGTTCATCATGAAAATTATGTGTATAAATTTAATTTCCTGGTTATTTTGTTGATTGATTTTTATTAGTTACTGAGGAAAACAGAAACAAAGGGGGGAAAAGATAAATCATAAATTGTTTTAATTTTTTTAACTTTTATTGTAGGATTTGCATAGATGTTAATATATAGTAAAATAACTTTGATCAATGGATGCAAATCAATTTCAGTGCAGGGTTATATATATATATATATATATATATATATATTATTGAGTGAGGAAAACTTCAACATTTGGATCCCATTATTCTCAGTTGTACAAAAAAAATGTCTTGCACATTTCTGTCTTACCTAGTGTTATTGTTGTTGTTGTTGTTGTTGTGTGACTTCAAGTCATTTCCAACCTATGACAACCCTAAGGCAAACCTATCAAGGGGTTTTCTTGGCATGTTTCTTTAGAGGGGGTTTGCCATTCTTTGAGGCTGAGAGAGTATGGCTTGCCCAAGATTACCCAGTGGATGGCACTACACTAAATCTTTTCTAAGAAGTGCCATGCATTATCCAACATGAGTGACTTTGGGGATGCTGAATTTAAGTAGAGCTTCCAGGTAAATCAAACTGAACATAAAGTACCTCTTTCAATGCACCTCCTACAATATTAATTTCCCCCCAGCAATATTGGGAGAGGGTTATTCCCACCCCGTGTGTGCCCTTTGAATGTACTCTAGGGGTCTAGTAAATCCCCTAGTGCAGGTTGTTAGGTAAGATGGAACAGAGAAGGGAGGGAAAGAAAGCTCTGTAATGCTAGATGTCAGGGCTACCAGATGTTAAGTTTAGCCCATAATATTTCATCTCAGGTGCTTCTAGATGTAATGCTGTAGTGTGTCATCAAATCATTTCCAACTTATGGTGATTCTAAGATGAGCCTACTCAGTTTTCGGGGCAAGATTTGTTCAGAGGGAGTTTACTTTGCCTCTCTGAAGCAGAGAGAATATGACTTGTCCATGGTAAGTTTCCATGGCTGAATGGAGATTCAAACCCTGTTCTTCAGAATCCTAGTACACCATGTTGCCTCTTGGCTGGCCTCTAGGCTTCATAAACCATTGCTCTTCGACTGTAAGCCAAAAGTAGAATTGCCATTGATTTTCTATACTGTTGGATGTATTACACTTTCTGTGAGTTCATCATGTGTGTCTCTTCTAAACCAGTAGGTATTACATAGTTGCTTTAGAGGTGGGAAAAGGAAAAGTCTAGTTATATCAAAGCCACCCTTAAAACACACACACACACACACACACACACACACACACACACACACAACCCTGTTTAGCACTAAATATTAATCCATTTACTGCCCATGAAATGTGTGTGTGTGTGTATGTGTGTGTTGTGAAATATACATTACATGTCATGCAAGATTATATTATATATAATATATATATGAAATATGTATTATTGTGGACATTACTATCCATAAAATATAGATTTAAAGATGTGTCATATTCTTTTGGGTCAGAACTACATTTATGGAAGTGTTTAATTAGGAGCAACCCCCCCTCCCAATCTTGTTAAAGTAATGAGCAGAACAATTTTTGCTTTGATTTTCAAATAAGCATTCTAACTGTTTAATTTAAGCAGCATCTTTAAAACTTTCATCTGAATCAGCATTTTGACACCAGTCAGAAGGCTGATAGATGTATAGGCTGGATTTCACTAAGGCAATTATAAATGCATAACCACTATAGTTACATAGCTACATAGTGCCTTCCTGCCCATTCTCCCCCATCTGCACTTGCCAGGCAACAGCCACTGCAATCAATGGGTTCTGTTCTTCTGGAAAGCAGCTGACTGATATTTTTCCACCCCCCTTGATCAATCTCCAATATGACAGTCAGAAGCAAGGTCCACGTCACAATTCCCCCTCGCATTGCAGATTTAAGTTTATCGCACAGCTTTCTGGCCATGTTCTGAGTTCTAAATGAGAACAGAATGGAACATACTTTATCGCACAGCCGGGTTCCCTTCCAGGTCCCATTTGGTGCTGATAGTGTCCCTCATCCATCCCAGAGTTAGAACTGTTACAAAAGGGTTCTCAGCCGGCAAGAATGTTTTCAGTCCGGTCCAGGTGATGTCAGTGCAATAAGCCAACCAATTCTCAACCTGTCCTTGTGTTCTGACTGGCTAGGACAATTTCCTGCCCTCCCATCCTAGAATGTCTGCAATCTCTACTGTTCTTCCAGGAATGACACAAGGAGGGCGCCACAAGTAATGCTGAAATTTGATTATATTTTTATTCATGTAATTTTTTCCTCCTCCAAAAAGAATTATTACAATATAAACATCTTTGTAGAATTTTTTTTGATGGAGATTCCCCCCCCCCCCCCCCCCCGTACACTTTATAAATACATTTCTGTACAGTATAAACATTTGACCCTGAAATTCATATTTATGTATTGTTTCATTATAGCACAACGTTTAAAAATCACAGTAAAGCAAAGGTATAATTTCCATGTGGAATAAAACTTTGTAACAGTGGTTATGGATGCAGTTGTATTTGCACTGCAGGTTGTCTTTCTCTGCTGGAGATGTGTACAAGTTTATATGTTACGCCTAATTTTTCTAATGGAAAAGAATTGTTATAGAAAATTTGCAATGTTCTGTTTCCTTGAGATAGTTATTGGCATCTGTGCAAATATATTAATGAAACATTGATCTTGGTGCTGTTCTCTGGAGCAGCAGACTACAAGCTTACTCGCAACTCTATATGGCATCCCTTCAAATAACTGCACAGGTGTACCATATCACTTCACAACAAGTCTCATCACCCATTTTTGAAAGGTTGTTAGTAATCGTTATACCATTGTTTTGAACTAACACATCTTCATGAGGAATGTGAAATGCCAATTTGCATGTAATCACCATGTTAATTTGATGAAAGAGATGGCTATTTCATAAGCAAATACATAAATAGAAACATTGGTCTCGTATTATACCTTAGACAGTGTTTTTCTGATCTACTTAGATCATTTATTATTCTGGACCTATTTTATATGAATTAACTCTGTTGAACTTTTTTCTATTCTCCATAGATGTGATGTACCCTCTAAATACATTCATGAAAAGTATGATGGAAGGATGTTTGCCACAGCATGGCCATTCACTTGTCATTCTCCCTTGTTTTTCCAGTACATCATCTAAAATCCTCTATACTTTTTGTCTGCAATGTAACCCTTCAACACCTACATTCCCCTTAACACTACATTTGTCCCTCCATATTTGCTAGGGTTAAGGGCACAAGACCCCCATAAATATGGAAAAACCAACAAATAACAAAAACACCATGTTTTGACCTGAGAAGACACCTCTCTAGGAATCTCTAGGTCTTCTATTATAACTCTGTGGTCAACGTCCAACAGACACTGACCACAGAACTGCACTGGAGGAGCTACAAAGGCCTAGTAGAGTATTCTCTCTAGGAATCTCTAGGTCGTTCAGTACAACATTTATTAAAATTGACCATAGAGTTGCACTGGAGGACCTAGATATTCCTAAAGAGAACATATTAATCAAATCCGTGAATAATCAAATCCACAAATATCAAAGTCACAAATATGGAGGGATGAGTGTAGTCTTCCATGTTTCCAAGAGTTGTGGCTTTGATGTGAGTGATAAATAAATGCATCAAGCAGGTGATCCTATCATAGCATAGCACACGTGCAGTATAACCATGGATGAGGATGCCATTTTATAAGCCCATTAATGACCAGAATTCACTAAGGCAGTTTTGTATTTGTTATTGGTTCATGTTCATGATCTCTACATAGTGTAGGGAATATGTTGTTGTTGTAAATGTAAATATAAATCCCGCATTCAACAATGTAAATCCTGCATACAAATGTCTTTTGTTACTACCTCAATATTACATGGTATATATTATAGTGCAGAAGAATGCCTTATTGTTTTTCTTTGTATTGTCCCAATGGAACAAGTCGTGCAGTAAAAAAGTTTTTTTAGGGCACGTTACAGACCTCTGAAAAGCGGTGGCCTGCACCCACCCCTTTCCCCGCCGGATTAGGGCCTCAGTGGTCAGAGCAGCAGCCGCTGAGGCCCCGATCCACCGCTTTCCAGGCCGCAGGGAAGCGGCAAAAGGCCATTTCCCCGAGGCCTGGAAAGGGGTGTCCTTGGGGCTTCAAGCCCCAAGGACACCCTGTGGTGGCGGGGAGGAGGAGAAAGGGCCCCTTTCTCCTCTGCGTCACTGGGCACAGCCATCTAAAGGCTGCACCAGAGACGCAAGACCAGGAAGGAGCTCCGTTTCAGAGCTTCTTCCTCCACCAACGAAAGGGCGCACTAAGCGCCCTTGCGCGGCACGACGGCGTCACATTTGCACCGCCTCGTTTGGAGGTGGCGTGTTCGTGACGCCATCATGGCGGCCCCCATGTAGATGGGGCGCCGCCATCTTGTACATCCTCAGGACGTATTAGGTTTGAGGGCGTCAAGAAGTGATGCCCCTTTTTAAACCTAGGACGTCCTGAGGACGTCCCTTATGGCGGTCTGTAACGCGCCTAGGATTACAAAATATTGTTGCCTCATAATTTTGCAGTGTAATATAAAAATTAAAAGTGAAATTTGAACCATTTCTGGCCATGGGTTCATACTAGATAAAACATGTGGTTTCAAATACTTTCCTTTATCTTGGTTGTGCAAATTATTATTATTGTTAGCTTTATTTATAAAGCACCGTAAATGTACACGGTGCTGTACAAAAACCAAATAAAATCAAGAATACATAAAAAGCCTGCCTATGGTGTACAATCTAGAGGTTAAAACAACAGGATTTTCTGCTCTTTTTAATCAGTCTGGATGCTTCCCACGGAAGGTCAATGGGAAATGCTTAAATTTTTCACAGATGGAAGCTTGTTTTAATCTTTTATCCTACTTCTCGTTATTATTATTTTCTTTTCAGAGTCAAACAATTATAAGAAAAGCTGTTGTGAGTGGGAAGGGTAAAAAGAATTCAAAACAGTTACAACAACAAACCACTTTAAAAGAAGAGGAATTGTTTGTGTAAATTAAGTTCACTTTCTTTAATGGTAACAGCCACAGAATCACCATGTGTGTTTAAAATGCAGCCTCTCTGTATGTAGTCCACCAACAATACATCGTAGTCCACTGGGAAATCAGCCAGCCTCCAATTTATGTTGCTCTCTTGTGGTGGGGAGCAAGGTGTTGTTGAAGATCTAATGATTTGTATAAATTGCCAGTATGTAAAGTGTTTGCCTTAGTGGGTCACAGATTGCACAGGCCTCATTTATAGTGCCTAGAACAACTTTCATATTTTATTCAAACAAGTTCTGTGATATTGTCCTTCCTGAATTTGTGCATTATGTTTTGGCACTACTGTACAACTTGAAGACAATCCATGAGAATCCACATTGGAGTTGTAAAGTTTAGCTCTCTCCATGTGCAGCAGTTACATATTAATTCTGCTCTGAAAGCCTTGTTGAATAGCAAACTGAGCAACTGAAAGTACAGCTGAATGCATATCATATGTGCAATCACATACATAAGTGCATTGCAGACACATGCATGCATGCACTATGCCACTTCCTGTGCCATTCTGCTTCTTTTTCAATGAACTTAAAATAGTCATTTTGCATCAGACAAAAATGGCCAGCTACTTGTGAAGGGGAACTTGCTCATGGGTTTTGGTATACACAGATTTCTAGCCAATAGCTTAGAAGAATTGTGTTTTGTGTTTTGTTTCACTTCATCTTGTTTAAAAAGGAAAGTCCTCAAGGTTGGTGACTATTTAAAGTTACACATGGGACAGAAGGCTTTAGGGATAAAATTTTGTTGTATTGTTGAGAAATCACTTATAAGCCTTAGTGTGGCAAAGAGATATGCAAGTATATTGATAGCTTCATTTCCTACATCTTTTATCGTGGTTTCAAGATAAGTACACCATGAGAATAATGATGATAATTTATTTTGGGTTTAAACATTTATTTATAGGTCACAACAAAGCAAGAAAGGCAAAACTATCTGTGCAGCACAGATCTATGGGCAGAAGAATGAAACAATTATGATCAGGGTTGTCAAGTGAAACATATATTGGACTCTAACATCAAGCATGACTCACTCTTTACATTTATTTGTGTATTTATTTAAATTCTTATATATTGTTTTATGCAATGTGAACTCAGACTAAGAAAATCCTGTTTGTATGCATGAAAGAAAAGTCAAAAAAATTCATTAAATTTTCTGAATGAATAAACACATTTTGAATAAATAAAAATAAATAAAAATCTCATGGTAGTTTTGTTTCTTTCCAGGGGCACATTTGTGTCATCTATTTTTGCTGGCACAGGCAGAGAATAGATAATGATGGAACTTTCTGTAGCACTGTTCAGATGTTCTTACTCACATGATTAACAATGATTTCAGAGGGAAATTTAGATGGCATGCCCTTGACCTGCTTTGACTGACCCATTTGTGTGAGGAGGCATGTTTTTAGAGAAGAATCTTTTTATACACATAAGCTATGTCTGCAATACAGTTATGGTTCCATATCAAATAGGGTACTACATACACATAGATCAGGCTCAATTCAATGAACGTGACTCCCCCATGCTTGCCCACATGTAAATGACAGGAGATATGGCCAGTGAGGATACAGCAGTAGGAGATATGACTTAATTAAATGGCACCAAACCCTTGAATATGGCTTGCAATTCATGTATACTACTTCCACTGCAATGCTGACATAAAGGTCTGGAGAGTTTTTAGAAACTGAGAATCATATACAGTTGGCCCTCCTTATCCACAATTATATATATAATTCCAAAAAGCAAACCTTTATTTTGCCATTTCATATAAGGGACACTGTTTTACTATGCCACTGTATTTCATTGGACTTGAGCATCCAAAGATTTTGGTATCCTGGAACTGAACCACAGTGGATACCAATGATCCAGTGTACTCCACAAAGAGAAAACCATACTCATTTTATGTAAGTGTATCACTTTGGGTGAGTGGCTCCAAGATCTGGAAATTAGGGAATGTTCCAGTTCTGGATGATGTTGCACTTGTTCTGGAGAGACAGGTTTATATCTTGGAGGTGCTCTGAACTTCATCCTTATCACTGAAGGCTGAAATTGCTACCATGGGTTGGAATGTTATTTACCATCAGCACACACATACAACATATACACATGTGACTCACTCTGGGGGCTAACTCCCAAGCAGGGCTCTCAGTGTGCCAAGTTTCCATATAGCTTGGACCAGGAGAGAACATCAGGTCAGAAAAGAGCTTTTCCTTAGCCATCAATACTTTCTCCTAAACCTACAACAACTAGCTATAGCACAATGATCTAGATGATCACTGTTAAATTCTTGATTCAGAGTCTCATTTGTTTTTGTTTTTTAAGTTTCTCTCTATGTTTAAAGTGAGGGACAGGGAGGAACCAGAACCTCTTCCTCTCACAGTAGTGCTTCAGCTGAGAAATGTGTTTGAGAACACCATGGCTGCCATGTTTTTCAACAATAGTCCCTTCAGGAATTTGGTTCCCTTTCATTCTAAGTTTAAACGATTGTATTCTCATCCTTTGTGGATTTGCAGAAATGAGTGAGTAGTTTCAGGGTTTAAACAAAATCTATGCTCACTCCAGAAAGGACTTGACCTTTTCAAAGTGTTTGGTGCAAGCATTAAATTTTATGTACATTTTGTGTAAATACTTGCAAAATGCTCATAGCTATCCAAAACTTCACTTACTGATTTTACTGCCATGATACCCTGCCTACCCTTGTCCAGCATGGGCACTTGTTCCTGCCTTCCCTTGTCCACCTTCCCTAGGGCTTTATCACACAAGGCAGTAAATCGGAATTAAAGTAAGGTATTAGCATATTTGGCCAGTACTTATCACATAATGGCCTTCCTACTCAGTTACTGTTTTGTATTTCCTTTGATTCTGTTCCACACCTTTTTACTGATGGGGAAACCCATCAATAGGCTCCTAATATCTTTCCCATTCCATTAGTCCACCTGTTGAAAAAGGTCCCCTGCATGGCAGTGTTGACTGGCAGCAGTCACATGGCAAGAGTGTAGGAGTTCTCTTATTCTCCCCTCTCCCCCTCACTATTTCCAAGCAGTCACCAAACACCCCATTTTACCAGCTGCTTTTTTTACGTGGGTTAAATGGGTAAAAATGGTCAAAAAGCATGCCCCCCCCCTTTCTGAATCGATTTCTAAAACCGGATTCAGTGGGAACCATGCTCGTTTAACCTGGATCCCGATCCCAATTTAAACGTAGTGGGAACAAGGCCGTAATAGGAAATCCATCCATTCTGTTCCTACTCTAAAATGCACCAAGCTTCACATAAGAAGATGTTACGTGAAGCTTGGTGCATTTTAGAGTAGGAACAGAATGAGGATGGGGAAAGGGGGGAAGTTAAACTATACATTTCCTGTTTGTCTATTTGGACCTCCTCTTTGGATTAAACTGAAAATTTTAATAAGTTTATATCAAAAAGGAAGGTCAAGTAGAGAAACAGGAAGTGCCCTGGTAGCCCTAACAATCTGACTCCATTTCTGTCGCCTTCAGCAGACTCTGTTCTTTTGGCAATGCTATTTTGCACTATTCTCCACTTCTATGCATCCTTTCAGGAAGGAACCAATGTTCTTAGCAAGAGTGAAATGCCACTGGTGTCCATTTTATGCTCAGAGGGGGGAGGCCCTATTGTGAATCAATTATAGCTTGCTTTGTCCCTGAAGATTGTCACATGGCACTGAACCTGTTGCTAACTATTTTTCTTCTTTGTATTCTTGAAGGTGTTTGAAAATTATTTAAAATTTGATCAGAAACAAAGGATTAAAACAAAAAGTACTCATAAAGTAGATACTAAAGCACTGTGAAGGATAAGGGAGGCATCATTATAGATAGATTCTGTCGTTTCTTAGAGAATACAAATTTAGGAAGAGAATCAGAGTGGAAATTCTCAGTAATCAAGAGGAATAGCTGATGAACAAATAAGAGAAGTACTACTCTAAGAAGAGCACTTATCATAATTGTGGAGTGTCACTGTTGCCAATCTAGGCCCTGCGTAATTCTTAGTCACCTCTCTCAAGGCCAATTCGGAACGTGACAGTACATTTTCAGGCATAATCTTGTTATTGACAGAACTGAGATACATTCAGAGAGAAGTCATGGGCCACTCTTTAGATAAAGACAACCACAGCGAGATGTAATTGCTGTAATGATGCTTATTATATTGTTGAGATCCTGCCGATAGCCTCTATTTTATTACTCTGACAGTCTCCTTTATGGTCTCTGCTTCCCAGTTGCTTTTCTTTCTGCCAAGATGTAGCAAAAACAGTATTTGTTAGGAAAGAATTGTCAATAAACCACATGATGTGCTTGCTAAAGATAAATCTTGCAAGGGTAGATGTGAAAGATTCTGGGTAGGCACCAATTTATTCTCCGGAAACTCATTACAAATATGGAGGACTTCCTTTTTCTTTTTCTGCCTTCATCTGGTGCACAGATGCACTCACAATACTGTCACACTTGTGCCATTACTTTATCCACAGTTTTCTCTTCTCCAGGGCAAATAATGGAGTTTATAATAGAAAAAAAGAAGTCACAATTATAAAGAATATTTTATTTCCCAATTGAAATGACTTTTTCATTATAGCATTTCTAAATAAATGTTTGTCTGAAATGCACAGCTGATACATACATCTTAGTTCAGTAGGATATATAATAATGCAACCAACTTCCAGTACACATGTGGTCCTTTTATTAATCATTTTGCTCATTCATGTGGCTAAAACAGGAAAATTAGTACTAAGCAAGTTCTCATAACTGCAGATTAATAGTATAGCTCCAGTGAAAGGTTTTCAATTGTAAATCCATGTTGAAAGATACCACTGAAATTGCATTTTGATGTTTTTCCTTTTTAAAAGATGTTTTCTCAATGAAATTGCACTCTTACATTTGGCTTAATAATATCTTTGAAAAATAATCCAAATAGTATAGAAAGAATTAAATACATCTATAGTCAGAGGAATTTTTACTGCTATCTTTAATAATATCGTCGGTGAAGTGGTTATTTCTGAAGAACTATCTTTACATAAGAAATACACAGAAACATCTGGATGGCACATTTTGAAAAAGATTTCTTTTACACTGCTTTTTTGGTATTTTTTTTAAAACACTCACAAACATAATTTTAAAAAAACCCTCTAGTAAATTGACCCAGCTTTATTATTTTAGTCTCCCCTGACCTTCCATGTCCATATCCAATTACAATGCAATGCCTACGTATCACTAAATTCCTGACCTGGAACTAAAATCCTGAGAATAGTGTCCCTAAGGCCAGAGAAGTTCTTGTGTTGGCCCAAATTCTTGTGAAAGTTTATGCACAAGATTTAGGTCTATAGATTCCATTATGATTCAGCAGAGATTCTTCTGTTCAACCTTGTTATCTTTACCATAGACAATAATAGGTTTTATGGCACCTTAAAGACTAATGGAATGGATCTTGATTTTGGTAAGTACCCACTGAGTTGTCTAAACCAGAACTCTCTGCACCATCCTCCCCATGGTAGCCCTTCTAGCCCCTCTCAAGTGTTGCACAGAGTGTCAAGGGACCCTCATGATTGGGATGAGCTGTGAAGTAAACACTTCCAGTCACAGAAAGTTGATTCTACACCCAGCGCTAATAAAATTTATTGCTTTCATGGACATCCATCACTCTATTAAATTTATGGTTACCCTCAGCTATCTGTGGTACCTTTCTATACTGTACTATAATCCGCAATGCAAGAAATCAGAAGAAAACTAGCAATGGGAAGGACAGCTATGAACTAGTTAAGTCCCTAAAGTGTAAAGATATAAAATTGTACACTAAAGTTAGAATCGTCCAAGTCATTGTATTTCCCATTACTGTGTACAGATGTGAGAGCTGGACAGTGAAGAAAGTGGATAGGAAGAAAATTAATTGATTTGAGATGTGGTGCTCATGAAGAATGCTGAGAATACTGTGGATTCAAAAAGAGAAACAAATGGGTCCTAGAAAAGATGGAGCCTGAACTCTCCCTGGAAGCCAAAATGAGGTTATCATACGTTGGCCATTGTCATGAGAAGGCATAAATCATTGGAAAGACAATGATGCTAGGAAAGATAGACAGCACTAGAAAGAAAGGAAGATTGCATGCCAGATGGATAGACTCAATTTGGGATGTCATGGGCCTGAAACTACAAGTCCTAAGCAGAGCAGTAGAGGATGTGGGGCTTGGAGATGTCCTATATACAGGTTAGCCATGAGTTAGGGTTGACCTGAGGGCAGCTAACAACAACAGCAAGGATTGTGATACTGCCTGTCTGCTGTTAGTTCGGACTCCATTCTTGTTCATGATTTAAAAAACAACAACACCTGTTATGTGATATTTTTAGTGATTTTGTACATTTGTACATTGTTGCATTTTGGGACTTATTTGTAAACATTTCATCTGTGTGACAAACATTCTATGGACTTTTTCACACAGGGAACTTGGGAGGAAATCGGGGGTTTAAACAGTGATTATCCTGTGAAAATAGCACTATCGCAATTAAGTTTTCACACTACATTGCGATTAAAGGATCATTATCCAGGGAATAACCAGCAACAAATCATTCATGGGATGTAGTGATATCTCTTGGTCACCATCTACATCTTGCTTTTACCAGGCATCAGCTGCTACAATTAACAGAAGTCTGTTCCCCTACCAATCAGTACACAGCAGACTGACATTTCCACCTGTGTCTGGCAAGAAATCTCTGGCAGGAGGAGGAATTACAACAGGAATCCTAGTTCTGATTGTTGTACTGGAGATCACTGGAAGGAAGGGGTGGAAATGTCATTTTGCAGTGCCCTGGATGACAGGAGAACAGGCCTCCATCACTTGCAGCAGCTGACCTGGTAAGGCAGGACCAGCAGATGTTGATGATCTTGACAATAGTACGACAATTGTGACCATGTAAGACTTTGTGAATATAAATCAGTTACGGATCTGGAGGTTACAAATCTTTAAATGCAATAATAAATTCCAGTCATAATCCTCAATTATCTTTAACAAAATATTTCCCCATAGGAAGAAAAGAAAAAAAGAATTTGTGGTCAATCTGATTAATTTTGCTATGTCCTGTGATATTCAGCGCTCTCATTAGAGGGCTTTCCAATATATAATTAAGCAAGGAGGATAAGCAAGAGAATTTAAAACAAGGATTGATCTGAATTATCACTCATGAACATTTTCAGGTCAAAAAGGGGGGTGAGGTGAGATGTTAACCCCTCCCACCACTTGCAAAGGAACAATTTTCGCTGATAGATTATTGCAGCTATTCATAGCCATGGTGTTTCTTAGATGTTCAGCTTGACATCATTTCCAACTTCCTCTCACAGTATGATTCCAATCACTATGGAGTCTTAAAGTAAGCAAGATTTATTTATTGTGTAGATTCTTTACAACTATTTATATCCTTTCTTTCAGGCTACAAATCCTTCCAAGGCAGCTCAAAAGTAAATCAAAACACATTAATTAAATCACAATAAGAAGTACCCAAAAACAAAATATAACTAGTCATCTGGATCCCTCCTACAGGGCTCATGGAGACAGATGGTCAGGTACACAGAGAAGGGGCAGCCAGCGCTGGATTAAGGCATGCTGGGCCCTAAACTATGCCAGTTTTAAGAGGGGTCAAAGCACTACCTGCCAAAATGTAAATCATTTAAAACATTTAATGTAGTATATTTTGTTTTCTTTCTATTCTGAGACTGCTCATATTCCGAAACTAAGCTATAGTTTACTTATATGCACAGACACCAAATGTGTGAAAGAAGTTTAGCATAAGGTTTTAAAACTTGAGCTGTATCTGCACTGCAGAAACAATCCAGTTTGACACTAATTTAACTGCCATAGCTCAATGCTATGGAATTCTGGGATTTGTAGCTTTGTGGTGTGGGATATTTAGCTTTTGCTGTCGCAGAGCTCTGTGCCATAACAAACTACAAATCTCATGATTCCATAGGAAGGAGCCATGGCAGATAAAGCAGTATCAAACTTCATTTTCTATAGTATAGATGCAGAATTCCTCAGATGTCTCATTCCAAGTCTAATTCCTCAGATGCACAAGTATCACTGAGATAACCACATACATCTTTTGAAGAGTTTATGGTATATTAACAGAACGTTTTTATTGCAATTAGTTTAAATGTTGATGTTTTCTTCAGGTTGTAGTTGAGTTCCCTTTGCATATCAATAATCCAGACTAACATAGCTATGTCTCTGAATTATATCTTACTTCTTGTTTGTCATTGTTGTGTGCCTTCAATTCATTTCTGGGTTAGGGTGCAACCCTAAGGCAACCCTATCATGGGGTTTTCTGGCAAGATTTAATCAGAAGAGGTTTGTCATTGCTTTCCTCTGAGGCTGGGAGCATGTGACTTGCCAAAGGTCACCTTTCATGGCTGATGTGGGGTTTGTGTAAAAATCTGGCATGGGGGCAGTCCATATAGACCAGGTTCTGATGTCCTTTTCATTGTCCTCTCTTTCTTCCCATGCAGATATTGGTGATGGACATCACAGATGTGCATGTGTGTGTGTGTATTTGTACAATACAGCTGATCAAGAGCAGCATTGGCAATATTTTGCCATCATCAGCCGGAATCCTCTATGCACTGCATCACTGCATAAACATGGTAGTTACATAGCTATGTAGTGAATCCCAGCCTGACCCTTGCCATTGTGACAGGCAGAAACTGTTCCCTGTTGCAAGTCCTGTTCAAAATGGAGATTGCTTTCATGTGTGTGTGTGTGTGTGTGTAAGAGAGAGAGAGAAAGTCAAAAAACCACTTCCTGAGCAACAAGGGCACTGGCCCACATCAATCTCAGTTGCTGGTGATTGATAAATGGGGATTGGGGGACTATCACAATCCATTTGTATCCTCTAAATGAGGGAAATACATAGGGTTACATAGAGAAGCAGTCATTAATGTTTAACTCTCAGTTATGGATTTGTAACTACCTAATAGGATTCTGGCTGTCACAAATTAGGCAGGTCACTGGGGCTGCATCTGCACTGCAGAAATAATCCACTTTGACACTATAACTACCATGGCTCAATGCTGTGGGATTCTGGGAATTGTAGTTTGTTGTGGCACCAGAGCCCTCTGACAGAAGAGGCTATATGTCTCACAAAATTACAATCCCCAGAATTCCAAAGCACTGAGCCATGGCAATTAAAGTAGTGTCAAACTGGATTATTTCTGCAATGCGTATGCAGCCATAGTCATAGACCAGAGTTCCTTTCATTGTGAGCCAGAGTGCATCTCCTCTTTGCTTGGGCTACCAAACGCTTGCATCTGTGTTCCCATACACTGTGCTGTGGCAGTGTATTTCCTGATCTAACGGTCTATTTACGTTAACAAAATGGGGATTTCTTATCCTGAACTGTGAAGGATCTTCAGCAGGCAACATTGCACTCTGTGGACTAACAGACAACTATCCTCCCTGGAGTGGCTTTAATGGCTGACTTCTAACACAGTGGCAGTCTGAGGACATCCTCCTTTCCATGCACTAAAATCCACACTTTTATCTTTCACTTACACCCTGAAACCTATACCTATTATCCTGAAATATCAGTAGGGCTGTCAAAGTTAGGGTACTCTTTGCTCAGGACTGTTCAAAATACATGACGGTCTCTGTGTACTGGGAATATAACTAAGTTAAAAGAAGAAGAGAATGGCAACCAAGAAGCTAAAAGCCTGGATTTTATTGAAAATCAATTGCATTTTCTGTCTTTCATGCAATTACAAAGGAAAACAACTAAAAATGTGTCTGCAAAAATATATCCATCTGTACAAGAAGAGATGCATAATGCAGTGGATTTTTTTTAAAAAAAATAAAAAGTTGTGCATTGAAAAGGGTTACACAGGTATGAAAACTGAAATGCTTTGTTAGGGTGAGGATTTAAAAGTTTGATGGAATTAAAAACTCTGTAATTACAAATTTTTGGCTGGTTTTTTTAATTGGTTTCAGGGCAGCATGGAAATCTGAACCCTTTCTTCTCTTTCAATACTGCCAATGAGTAGAGATTTTTAAAGCCCACCCCCCCCCCCCCCCCAGTAAAGACAACTGAAGTGTCTTTACTAAAAACTGGGTGGCATGAGTATCTCCTTACTCCTCCTTTTCCCTAGTGCTTTCTGTTAATGTCCCTAGTTTATACAAAGTAGACAAAACGCTAAATGGAAGGATATTTCTTGTGGAATTCATCCTACTGTAACTAAATTCTTACTTCATATATTTCACTGTGTAGCAGAGCCTGGATGTAATGAGCTTCAAATATCATGCATACATATAATGGCTTCAGTCCAACATTCCCTCAGTGTAGTGGAAATACCTGCATGAGGACATATGCCACAGCAGCACTATACGGCCCTCTTGCACAATGGCAAAATGGTGCAATGCATATCAGTGGTTAAGTACTGTTGCACAATGCACAATACACCATGCAAATGCAAATTATTAGATACATGACTGCAGTGTGCAATCCAATAGAAAATGTCGGATGGACAACCATAGGGGAAGGTATAAGATGCACAATGACAATCACAATGCATAATCACAATCACAACACTTGTATTTTTATACCACTTGAACAGTCCAGATTCTGGGACCTGTAGTTTGGTGAGGGACTTAGAATTCTCTACCAGAGAACTGCCATGTTGTAGGAGAGGGGAATGTACTACAGAAACCTAAGCACTCACCAAATTACAAATTCTGGGATTCCATAGGATAGAGCTATGGCAGTTCAAGTGGTATCAAACTGCTATAATTGTGCAATATGGATGCAACCTAAGTTGCATTCCAGAAATAATTTATCTTGGAGGACAATGTCATTTTAAAGTAATTAAAAAGCAACAAGCAAGATAGCTAGTAACATGGACTACTTTTTAAAATTATAACAAGCAGTAGCAATGAAGGCTATATTGAATAAGAGGGATGAATTACCTCTAAGTAACTTTGCAAGCTCTGTTCTACAAAGGTTTTGAGAACTCATGATAGGACCTCTGGTTTGTGTGCCTTCAGTTGTTCAAAACTTAAAAAACAAATGCAAAGGAGGTGCAAGTGAGTTGTACTGCCTTTTCTGTAGTAAATTGAAACACTCCAGTTTTGTACCCATACTTTTCTTCCACAGAGGAAGAACATTGCAATCCTACAAGCTGTAACATGGAACCAATATACAGTCAGAGTTACAATCATATATTTGCCACCAGAAAAGCTAATCAGGTTGGTCCTGGGTGAGGTAAGAGACAAAGGTGTCCATACCATGAAGGAACTTTTCATTGACTATTAGGCCTGTTACTGCTTAGGCTCCACTTGTGATCTGCAAACATCATCTCCATGAAGGCAGGGGGCCATCTTTTGGGCATACTCTCCAGCTGCTTGTAGAAGGGCAAGAAAGGATTTGGGGATTAATAAAGGATTAATAACAGGGAACAAGTGCCATTGAGAAAGTAAGACATCTGGAGGTCTTTTGTCTCTGTAGTTCTAAGAGAGATTCTCTGAAAGGCAGGCACAAGAATCGTGCAACCCTCCAGCATTGTTGAACTACAATTCTTGGCAATTCATCCACACTACGACCTGTGCTGGCTAGAGCTGCTGCAACTTGCAGTTTAACAGCATCTGAAGGGCCATACAATTTCCATCCTGGGAAGGTCTCTGGGAAGAGAAGTGACAATTTTCCATTACCACTTTTCTTGAGTCTTCAATGTTTATGTAAAATGCTCTTCTTTTGGCACATTGTACTTTCTCCAGGGATTGCTATGGCTACTGGCGTACTCATAACAGAGCTAGGAAAAGTTCCTTTTTTGGAATGCAGTATCCAAAATCCAGAACAACTCTTCCAGAGGGTCAGGCTCTGCGGATTTGATTCCTTTTCCAGTTCTCTCTTTTCAGATCTGAAGATAGGGATAGCCTTGCAAGATAGCAATTCCCCATCGCTTTTGATATTTTTAAGTGCAGTGTGGTTTGTCTCTCAGCAATAGGAGCAGATCACAGTTGCCTCTTGTAAACCTGTGGAGGTAATGTGCATTCTTCCCAATCCTTGCAAACTGTTTGTCCCCTTCTCTTGGGCACTTGTGTCATTCTACAGAACAATACAGTGTTTGGATACTGACATTCTTGGCTGGTGCCTTTGTTCAGGGCTGGGTTGTGGAATGTGTGCTCTTCCCAATGTTGCTAGATTACAGTTCCCATCACCCCGCCATTGACTGTGTTAGCAAGTGTTACTGGGAGTTGCAGTGTAGCAACAGCTAGAGCACCATCTCTTGTTGTTAGCTGCCCTCAACTCATAGTGACCCTATGTATGAGACATTTCCAAGCCCCCCCCCCCCATCCTCTTCTCTGCTTAGATATTGTAGATTCAGGACCATGACCTTTCTAACTGAATCTAACCAGCAACACATTGATCAATGGGGGTCCAGTCCCCTCTCACTCAGGAAGCAGTTGGCAGATATTTCCACTGAATCCTATGAGCAATCTCCATTACCACATGCAGACACGTACCTGTCACAGTTCCCTTTGCACTGGACATCGTTCATACAAGGGTGAGAATATCAGCCAGATGCTTCCCGATTGACAGGGGAATGCACCCCCATTGATCACAGTGGCTGCTTCCTGGTAAATGAGCATTGGTGGACTTTCATGATCCTTGTACAACCCCTAAACTAGGGGCTATGCAGGGATCACTTGAGGGAGATGAACCAGGAGACTTTACATAGTTATGATTCATAACTAAGCAGAAGATGAAGAATACGGGTCTCTGTTTCTAAATGCCTGTTGATACGAGCAGGTTAATGGTCCACCTTTTTTGAAAAATAATAAGTTGCAATAGTCATTGCAGCTGCGTACTGGGCACTTCACCTGTATGGTTGGTACAGTATACTTGGTTATAAAACCAGATTTATACTGCTTTAATTTAACTGCCTTTAGAACACTCATTATCCATTCCGGTTCCTGCTGTTCTGCTAATGTAACTTATTACCGCCTTGGGGGGAAAAAAGAACTGGAAAAGAAAAAAAAAGAAAAGAAAAGAAGAGGGGGAGGACTGGTAAAAAGAAGCTGTCTCTTAAACATGTGCTCCTTAAATTCATGGTGCCTCATTACATTTCAACTATCTAAGAATTAAAGATTGGATGAGACAGAACTGACACTTTCAGATACATGAGTCTTCCTTGCTGAAATATCTTAAATATTTTATCACTTAGTAAAATTTTATCTGGCAGATTATTTCCATACTGTAGTAAGGCACAAGAAAGACATATGTTGGAATGAAGAGGAAAGCAAGGAGCAATTTATTTATTAATGTGTCTATTCAGCAAAACCTAAGACGTTTAGTAGTTGGAACTCATACAGTTTAGCATACCAAGTGATTCAACTTACATCTACAATATGAGAGGTCATTTCAACCTAAATTTAACAATTTCCCACTCCATTGGTATGTTGTGATGAGTACCAAACTGAGCTGGTGAGTCATGTATGGCTCGATATACTTTGGTTTTACTTGTCTGCCTTGGACTGTAAAAACAGAAAAAAATGTTAAAATATTTGGCAGATCACAATACATGGCTGCTGATTGCCTATTTATGGCTCCAAATTTAATAAGGCCCATGCTTCTCAAGCTATCTGATCTGAGAGAACCACTATCTCCTCTACAATCTGCCAGGAACCATGTTTGTGCCCATTGCCTATAATTGTTTCCTTTCTTCCCTGAAAACTGTCCAGGGCCTAGCAGCTGATAGTTCATGGACCACCATCATGAATAGCACTGGTTTAGACTTATCGTCAAGTCTTTTACATCCTGCTTCTTGTTTAAAAAATGGCAGTACCGTGGTGTCAATATATCCAACTTTGTAAAGAGACTGTAAATGATATTCAATCCCATCATCTTGCTGTTGGTCTGACAAGGATCTTCAACAAGATAACACCTTGGAGATTGATTAAATGAATTTTATGCATCATGGTATGAAAGAGTCCCCATATTTGCAACTGGTGTTACTGTCACAGTAGACAACATTTTTGTTTAGATAAAATAACTCTTGAGCTCTCATCCATGTGTTATCATAGCAACAAGTTATTATTATTTATACGTAGTTAGAAGACGTTCTCCATAATGGGATTATTTGCCTAAAGAAAGCTATTGGGACATCCTTTACTATTTCTAGCAACTAAAAACATGTTTGTTCATGGGAGCTGTTCCTGTAACAATTGTTGTTCTTTACTAAGCTGATCATGGTGATTATTTGTATATCAGTCTCATTATTTGCAGTTTTTATTCTCATACTGTCCTTAGTTTATGTCCTAAACTTATGTCAAGGGTTTTATATAATTAGCTTATGTTAAGGTTCTTATATGTACTGGCCCATGAGAGTAGAATCCAGATAATTCAACAGCCTGCCATGAACAATTTCACCATTACATTGCCGATAAAATCATTTGGATTGATTTGTCTTGGATTCTATAGTTGATAAAGAACCAGTTAATGTACAATTGGTCACTGCTTGTCCATTGTTAACAGGTACTTTTAGATTTGTACACTCTGCAGATATGAGCATGATGTTTGGAGAGGAGAGAGTTACTATATCTGTTCTTGACCCTTGCCATTGCTTACTTAAAAGGCCAGGGGAATAGCTGAGTGGGTAAAGACATATTTGAGGAATGGAAACCATTTCTCTATAACAGAATCATTTAACACAGACTTCAACTTATTTGATCTATCTGCTAATAAAGTATCCCAAACTGCACCAGTAGCTCTCTGTGAGTAGATTGCCTATCTTCCAATTCTTTGCAGTCTCTATTCTGGTACAGGTGCTCACGCCATCCTGTGGCACTCAGGCCTCAAATTGCCAGCCTTCTAACCTTCTGATTGTCAGAATTAGCATCTTAACTACTAAACCACCACATCCCCTCTCTATCCTGGTAACAACTAACAAAAAGCAGATTGGGTTATTATGCTTCAGATCTTTTTTGTTTACACCAATAAACACAGATAATAATGAAAGACTGAGACATTGATACAGATATTTATGTCAGTCTGTCTGGAATTGCTTACAGAACACCTATCACTGCTTGAACCAGTCACTTTCTTTTCCCAGAGGTAGTCAATCTCAATTTGTAGGTCTTAATATTTCATCATCTTCCCCCCCCCCTTTTTTTCCCCCCTTCAATTCTGCTGTTCCCAGGGATAACAATAGCAACAACAATAACATTTTTTATATTTTCTTGATTTTTTTTTTTGTACACCATGTGAATACTCTTTCTCAAGAAGATATTTGAATAAGGAGATTATTGCACTTCTTTTTTCACCCGACCTGGACACTGGCTTGGAACAGGATTGAATGAATGAAAATGGGCGTTATCACACAGCAAAACAGCATCGATGTTGCCTGCAGACTACAAGCCACCCCCCAGCCATGCTTAGCCTGCCGATTTTGAAGTACAGAAGCTCTCCATCCTTGTAAAATTGGTGGGCTGAATGCGGCTTGGACTTATAGTGTCCCTGTGGCATTGGTGGCGTTTTGCTGTGCGCTAACATCCATTTTCACTTATTCAAGTCTGTTCCCAGCCCATGCCAGATAAGTTGAAAAATGAAGTGCAATAATCTCCTAAATCTTACATTCATAGATACTTATTCATACTGAACTGAATTGCAACCCATCCAAAGCATTCAATCCAGATTTAATCGTACTTATATTAGTTCCTTTTAAACCATTGGGATGTGGTAATCTTGCTAACCAATAGCCATTCGGGTTTGCTGGATGGTATAAATGTGAAGAAAACATTTCTTTTCTTCTGGATCTACCTCATGAATCAGGTACTTTCATAGTGGAATTTTTGAAAGTACTTGTGATTTGGATATGTAGCCTTAGAGGGATTAATGGTGGGGTATGGTGGTTGTTCACTTTGGTTGTGAACAGGGGGTTCACTGTAGAGTGATGCCATGAGGCAAAACACATAAAGCAAGCAGAAAAAGAGCACAATATCACTGAGATAACCACATACATCTTTTGAAGACTTTAGGGTACATTACACAGAATATTTTTATTTCAATTAGTTTAAATGTTGATGTCTTCTTCAGGCTGCAGTTGAGTTCTCATCACCCCATTCACCATCATTATCTTCTATATTTATTGATGAGACCCTTGGCATATAGATAAGCCTGGACTGGAGCCAGCACTGTGTGGCTGAATAACAGACTTCTGGAGTGAGTCTTCAGAAAGCATTGGCATTTAAAAACCCAGATGTATTCATGCTTGTAGAGCAGGCCATTATGAAGTTTACTCCAAGAATGCAGACACACTACGTGGAAGAAGTAAGCACCATTGACCACATATACAGGAGAAATGGAATGTGTATTCCCTTTTAAGAACTCTAAATTACTGTTTCCCGTTATGGTAGCTCTTACTTCTGACCTCAGTATGTCCTCTGGAACGCAAGAAGTACTTCAAAAATGCCATAAATGCAAGAAACTATTCTTGTACTTTTTGTCAGTAAAACTGCAGTACAGATAAATATAGGCATTCTCTCAGATGTTCTCCTGAAACTTGGTTTGAAATAAAAAAATTATGAAGGAAAGAGCTCTTGTTTTACTCTTCTTAACCCAGCAAGAACATTTGCAGAAACAAATCAGTGGGCAGGAACCTATCGCTCATTGAATTCTCTTCTCTGTGTTACCATACATCCATGACGGTAGTAGTGAGTAACCTTTGGCCCCAAGGCTAAAACTGGTTCTCCTGGGCTTCTCTACATTGCCACAGCAATCTCCCTCTGGCACCACTGTTTTGTGGTTTTCCAACTTTTGTACAAGGTTTTCCCATTGTAAAAGGCTGAGATGTATTAATGACTACCTGTCAGAGCATTCAGCTATTGGTTTCCATATTACCCTTTTTGCTTTTGGTCTTATTTTACAGTGGAATACAGCCTCGGAGAATTAAATTAATTTTAGCCCTTAGGCTGAAAGAGCACCCTTACTTTACAGTATCCACAGGGTACTACTTCTTAATTACACACTACTTAATTACAATACTGCCATTCCATTTTAACTGCCATGGTTCCATCCTGTGGAATCTTGGGGTCTGTAGTTTTTGGACAGAAGCACTAGAGCTCTCTGCCTGGGAATTCTAAATGCCCCTTTCTACACTGCAAATCCCAAGATCCCATGGGATGTTGCCCTGGCAGTTAAAGTGAAATGAAACACTGTAATGGTGTCGTTTGAGAGAACTCCAGGTTTCCCACTTCCACTGCCATCTTGCATTCATATTATCTTGGTGGTCACAAAATTTGGAATACAGGTTATCCAAGACAACATGTATTGTGTAGGAGGCATGAATCAGAAATGCTCCTTAGCTGTTTAGAATGTTCCTTGTTTGTTATATGGCAGATAAATGTACTATATTAAAGATTTTAACATTTTTCTAGCCCATAAGCAAAACAACAACTGGTGGTGCAGTGGTTAAATGCCTGTACTGCAGCCATTCACTCAAAACCACAAGGTTGCGAGTTCAAGACCAGCAAAAGGGCCCAAGCTCGACTCAGGCTTGCATCCTTCCGAGGTCACTAAAATGAGTACCCAGACTGTTGGGGGCAAATTAGCTTACTTGCTGTTCACCGCTATGATCTTTGGAATAGCGGTATATAAATAAAACAAATTAAATAAATTATAAATAAATAGTGCAAACAACACAATTGATGCCATAAAGCGGTGTGTGTGTGTGTGTGTGTGTGTGTGTGTGTGTGTGTGTGTGGTTATATTGGGCCCGAACAGACAGGCCAAAATAAAGCTGCTTTGGGTCACATTGGAAGTATGCTGTTTAAATGATGCATGCGCCCTAAGAGGCCAGAAGCTGTGTCAAAGCCACACTCCAGTCCTAAGGACTGGAGCGCAGCTTTGGCGCAGCTTCTGGACTCTTTGAACGCATGCATCATTTAAACAGCATACCTCCAATGTGACCCGAAGCAGCTTTATTTTGGCCTGTCTGTTCAGGCCCATTGTTAAAGAAATGATGGCTCCAGATAAGGATTTGTTTAGAGTTTCAATGTACAGGTTAGGATTCTGTGGCCTTCCAGCTGTGATTGTACTCCAGATTCCATCAGCCTCAACCAACGTGGCCAATGGATCATGGAGACTGTTATCCAGAGACAACTGGAAGGACACCTGCTACCTACCTCTGAGTCAGAGCTTTTCAGAATGATGGAAATGTAAATGGAGCTAGAAGGATGCAAATATAATCAGCTTCTTGCATGTAGCATGAATTACATTTATAAGCTTCAGTGGTTATTATCATTATACCTTAAAAAAACACCTCAGAATCAATAGGGCACAAACAGTGCTCAGTTTTGGTTGCATCATGCTCCCCCCAAAATAAATAAAAACTAAAGCAATGAGATGGTAGTTAAATTATGAAAGAAACATAAAAACTACATTTTTCCAAACTTTGTTTTCATCTCTAGCCCTTCCTGGCATTTTTGACTGTCTATTATATATCCTCCCTCTAGTGTAGATAATCAAGCAATCTAGGCAAAGGCTTCCACATACAGCCTTGAACATTAATCATATAATCGTAAGATGAAAAGTATGGCAGTATCAATCCATTTTTAATTTCTATTTTGTACATGCGAGACAGAGTAGATTTAGTTCCTATTTAGTGTCAGAGTATGGGCAGAGAGTAGTTTATCTGGTTTTGGAATCAGATATTGTGGCATAATCTCTGTGGAACAGAAGTAAAACCTGGAATGACAAAAAACCAGCCAGATACCTTTTTCTAAAGAGAAGATATTTTCTTAAAAATAAATAAATTCCTAGTTGTTGACAGCAAGATTAAAAAAATCTTGCCCATTTTAATATTAGTACAAATAGAAAGTAAATAATTTGAAAAGGAAGTGAAGATTGTGAGAATGATTTGCCTTCCTTTTGGAGAAGACTCGGTTTGGTCATCTTGGCTTCTAGGAAGAGCCATCTGCTTATGGGTCGTATCCCTGAGTCAGATGCAATTCTGATCCAGAATTAGGAAGCCATATGGCTCCCACTGAGGTTATCTACTTTCAACCTTCTCCTATAGCACCCTCCCATAGAATCCTGGGATTTGTAGTTTTGTGTGGCACCAGCGCTCTTTGGTAGAGAAGGCAAAAGACCTCATATAACTATAAATCCCAAGATCCCATAGGATGGAACTACAGCACTTAAAGTGGTGTCAAACTGCATTATTTATACAATGTTGTTGTTGTTGTTGTTGTGTGTCTTCAAGTTGTTTCTGACTCAAGGCAAACCTATAATGGAGTTTTCTTGGCATGTTTCTTTTCCTTAGAGGGGGTTTGCCATTGCCATCACCCAGTAGGTTTCACACTGAGCAGGGATTTGAACCTTGCTCTCCAGAGTTATAGTCTGACGCTCAGACCACTACACCCTCTGGCTCATAGATGCACTTTTTAATCCCTCTACTTCTCTTGGCCTATCCTTGCAAAGGGGACTGGTAGCAAGAGGGCTGATAGAGATGATGGCACTTAGGTTTCATATTACACTATGGCTATGCCTACAGCATATGTGGGATTATTTGCTAATGCTAGGAAGGACTGGTAATTGTGCGTAACTTTATTTAACATGCAATTCAATCAGGGCCGCATCACTGGACAAAGTGAGACATCCGTCTCAGGCAGCAGATTCTGGGTATCATGGAAGGGCAGCAAAAATAACTAGGCAGCAGTACTTTGGGGATTTTCTTTCACATGTGTCAGAATGACTTAGCTAGTTCTGAGGACTATGCAAAACATTTTAGGCAGGAAAAATTGTCTTTGGACAGCTCTGATTCCTATATACTTTTCTCTTGGAATAAATACCACTGAACTCAGCACAACCCAATTCTGAGCAGACGCACCTAGGATCACATTGTATGTTTTGAAGAGGCAGCAGGGGGGGAGACAAGTTGTTCAGTTTTTGAATTGTTCAGTTTGTATCAGACTGTAAATGACCTTTTCTTGGCAAACAATTTTATCCCAAGAGAAAATTGTCACATGAAGAGAAAACATTTCACGTCTATTGCCCAAGAGTTCAAGTAATAATGCAACCAGCACTATTATCACTCAGATTATATTTCCCCCCTCCTTACAGCAAATTTAAAGTAAGTCACATAATAATAACAAACTTAAAAATAAAGAAAATAAGCCAACTGGAACTTATTCAGTTTAAAGTAAAATCCAGTTGATAAAGTAAAATCTTAGTAATGATAGCATGAGACTTAGATGTACAGGTGGCTGGATCATACCACATTGGTGGTGACAAAAGTCAGAGTGGACATATGTACAGATATATCTTTTTGGGATGTTGACGTAACAGTACAATATCATGTATATTTTCTCTGAAGTAAATGGCACAATGTGTTTTTTAAAAAGCAACTTGTTTCCCATTAGTTGTGGAAAGGATTGCAGGTTTAGTCCTGTAACATAGAATCTGTTCTAGTGTGAAACCATTCTCTCAGGACCAACTAGTTACAAGTGACTTTTTATATACATTGTTTTGCTGGTGATGATAATAAATTCCTTCTCATGCAGTTACTAGTCATTTATAAGTATTTGGGCAAAATCAACAGGCTGAGGATGACATCTAGTTAACAGCTACCCAAAAATGTTTTCCATCAGCAGAAAGTTTAAAATGGTAGCCAGTTAACATATCAATCAAATGGTTTCCAACAGCAGAAAGTCATAAAATGGTTTTCATCAACAGAAGGTCAGCCAAAATAGTTTCTATCAGCAGAACTCTACCCATGCTCAAAATCTACACTGCACGGTTGTATAATCCTTCAAAACAGATATGAGGTGGGTACTATACAGGGGAATTGTGCAAGTGCAGGTCTGCTTACACGA
Organism: Sceloporus undulatus; assembly: GCF_019175285.1. Classification (NCBI taxonomy): domain Eukaryota; kingdom Metazoa; phylum Chordata; class Lepidosauria; order Squamata; family Phrynosomatidae; genus Sceloporus; species Sceloporus undulatus. Next base: position 136,452,723 of record NC_056522.1, read on the forward strand.
ACGTGGATTTTGCCCAATAAGGTGACTGAGGCATTCAACCTCAGGTTGTGTAATGATTTAACTTCAGAAAAAAAGTAAAGTGGAAGGATTATGGACTTCAAAGATCTATTATAGCAGAGAGGAGAATCATTAATCACTAACCCAGCATCTAAATACCATGCAAAACAAGTATTATTAAAGTTAATCTTGTTATCATAAATCTTTTAAAATTCAAAGCAGGCTATGCATATGGCTTCACCACTTAATTAGGTTGTGTGTGTTTTCTCGAAGCGACGGGAATTTTTTATAGAGTATACATAAACTTGGCCATAATGTCAGATGGTAATGTCATACAGTTTTAACAAATCACTTAATACTGGATTTATGGTCTGTTAGCTTTCTCAATGGGCAACTAACATTTTGCGAAGGTTAACAAAAGTGCATCCCTGTGTAGAGCTAGGTGAATGGCACTGAAGAAGTGAGTCAGCACCATCCACAGGACATTGTAGAAATCCAGAATGATTTGACATGTCTCTCCCCACATGTCCACTGACCAGTGGTGACTGATGGCTTCCATATCAATGGGGAGGAGAGACCTATGTCCTGCCTATCATCCTCCTATGTCTGCCTACCAGTATCAGGGTCAGCATAAGTCTAGAAATCCATTAGCAATACCAAAGTACCACAAGATTCAACTGTAGGTCTGATCATCTTCTATGTGGCCATTTTAAGATTGTCTTAAGTTTTAGATTTAGTTCTTTCTCTGAATTAGATGGTAAATGCACTGCACAGTATATAACTTTATGTAGTCTTCATAGTATTTTGGCAACAACAGCAAAGATTACAAGAAATGCACACACACACACATTTTGTTTGTTTTTTAAAAGAGAGGCTCACATTATCACATGTGGTGGTCTTGCTCCAGAATTAAAAAACAACATTGGTACAAAATGCATACAAAAACACAGGAAATATTGAAGATAAATCACCCCTTGGTACCGGAATTATAACTCTTAAATATGAACTGCTTTATGGGTCCAGAGATAGGAAAAAAAAAAAGCTTTGGAGAATAGTCCTATATTTAGTCACAGCCACCAGACTAGTATTGGCAAAAAATTGGAAATTAGAGTACATACCAAATACAGATGAGTGGCTGCAGAAGATTATGGAATTAAGAGAGATGGATATATTAACAGCTTTGATTAATAAAAAATTAACAATTAAAACAGAAAAGGAATGGAAACCAGTAATAAAATATTGGAACAAGGTTTGGAACATAAATGAAGATCTGATATAGAGTAATATAGAGTAATAAGAAATAGAAGTCAAAATGACAAGGCCAAGATGGTACAAATGTTTGAGAGGGGAAAGATACCAAACAGTAAGGAAAGACTAATTATAGAAGGATTGGATGTAGAGAATAATTAAAAGTTACGCATTCATAGGTTAATGGTATAAGCAATGATAAGGTAACAGAGGTTAATGGAATAAGAATACCTTATATTTTGGAGAAATGAACAGATGGAATGAAGATGTAAATGGTGAATATGAAGCTTTATATATTACAATAAAAATGTAGCAAGGTACTATTGTATGTACTAATTTGATTTTAAATTTAATAAAGATTATATATATATATATATATATATATATATATATATATATATATATAAAATCTTTATTAAAAAGTTGCACATTTACAATAGCAGAGCAAGGAAAATCCTTTAGAAATCACTAGCCATAGATAAAAACTGACGTAACGCCATGGGGGTCCACACCAAAACACAACACTGGAATGTTTGTTCTTGCTGACAGACAAAAGCTATATGGAAGGGGCATTAACTAGACCTCTCATCATATCAAGAAAGTCTCAAAGGTGGCTGGTAGTAAAGTGACCTGAAATAAAAAGTCAGAGGAGGAAGATGGAGGAAGGAGTGGATGTAAAAACTGCACAAATGTCACCAAAATAACCCAGTCTTCACACACACACAGGCTATTTTTCTAGAGGAAAGGGGGAAAGACAGATTTTTCTTTTGTACTGAGGTGATAATATTTCAGAAGAAAATGATTTTTTATTTTAAAAATGTAGAGCTTTGGTCAGGTGCCAAATATTTACATTGCTTTGATTATGAACTTCTTTTCTCTTCTTGGCACAAATGCTCGTAGCTGTGTGTGTTGTTTTTAATTGAAGCGGCTTGGCTCATCTCTAGTTAAAATGTGTATCTCCACATGCACGTAGAACAAAAAAAGAAAGTTACAAAATAATGGATTGCATTTTAGCCTCAGCAGGGTATCTGCAATCTGTTTCACTTGAGAGATGTCTTGTTTACAGACAAATGACTGCATATGGTTTTAAAGGGCTGAAAACCACCTGGGACCAAGGAACAGTCAGCTGGCAAATTTACCTCTGACATTTGGGAGGTATACAGCAAGATGAATAAGTTCATGTCATGAGTTTCAGTGCATGCTATCAGTTTTATCACCTGTTGCTTCTGTTGTTCTTGTATTCCTGTTAACTAAAACACCAGGCACTTCCAAATGAGCGCATCTCACAGCATGGCGCTACAGTTGGTTGAAAAGCAAAAAGCAAAAACAAAGCAAAAACAGAATTAAACTAACAAATATCCTTTCAGTCTCGCCATCTCAGATGTGAGGTAATTAATCGTCAATGTGGTATAGTGAATGCTAACTGGCAGTTGCATTAGACCTTCATTAATTACAACAGTTAAACATCTATGTATCTTGATTCATTCAACAACTTTGACCTCCAGTATCTTCAGTTAGATACTTTAGATTCAATCAGGTATGATTTGTCATTTGCCAGTATCCTGATCTGCAATGCCTGGGAAACCTTTCTACTGGAACACTCCCGGCTGATTAGACAGAGGTTTTTTTTTTTTAGGGGGGGGGTAGCATTGTCATATATAACTGCAACAATGTAGCTCATAGCCATTATCACCACCATCATCATCATCATCATCATCATCATCATCATCATCATCATCATCATCATCATCATCATGTTGCTGTTATCCCATCTTTTTCCCTGTCCCAGGACTCAAGGAGGCTTACAACAGAGACAGTTATATCCAATTATGCATGATCTAAGCCAGTGATGGTGAACCTTTTACAGACCAAGTGCCCAAACCCAGTCCCTCTGACAGCAAGCATAATCAGTGTCAAGGGTCACAATATGTGGGTTTCAATATAGAGAGCCTGCACTGAAGGCAACTAGTTGGGCAACAGAAGGCAGGTGCAGGCAGAATGGGCTCATAGCAGTGGAGAAGAAAGAAACTGGCTAAGACAGGAATAGATGAATAGGCAGTTAACTTTATTTAAGCAACATGGCTTGTGCTGTGGTCATTGTCCCTCTCATGGCCAGAAAGAGCACAGAGGTAAGTGGCAGAAGGTGAGATATTGGTGCAGGGAATATATGGAATGATTCTCCATCTTGTCTAGGGCAATTTATTCAGTATCATGGTACGCTGCCTCGCCTTCCTCTATGACTGGAAGCAAAGGACAGTGTGTGGGAGAGTGAAATGCATAGTACACTGGGCTCTTGTTATCCACTGGGTTTTGGTTCCAGGACCCCTGCAGATAACAAAATCCATGGATGCCCAAGTCCCATTAAATACAATGGAAAAGAAAAATGGTGTCTCTTATATAAAATAGAAAATCAAGGTTTGCTATTTGGGATTTATACTATTTTTTGAATATTTTCAAGCCATGAATGCTTAAATCTGTGGGTAAAAAAATCTGTGGATAAGGAGGGCCGACTGTATTATCAGAATATGTGTTAAGATGTGTTGGTTACTACAGTTTGTGTAGAGTACAGAATTCACCCTAAGATCGGCAGTTTTATTTCCTCCAGTTTTGCTCATCTGAGAAAAATGTGTCAACATCATCATCTTTAGCACTCAATATTCAGTATTTGACAATGACAAAAAGAAATGTGGAGGTGAGATGGTGAAAAATTCTTACTTTAATGACACAGGATCTTGCTGTAATACAAATTTCTCATTCCATAATTTTTCTTTTAAAAGAAACTTGTACCCTTTTCAAATTGTAGTACCTTTTAGTATTCATGATTAATTTAGTTTTGAGATTAATGTAAGAAAAATGCATAACGACAACTAGCTATAAATTAAATATAAAGATAAGAAGGATATACATTAACAAAAGTGCTGAAAGAAGGATATTTCAGGGAGATGAGAAAGCCTATTCACTTTTTTTATTTGATTTGATACAAACTATATTTTTAATTTTCTGCCAAACAGAAAAGATGCTGGGCAAAAACCATATTACAAACAATGGCTGAGCATCAGAGGCTATGAATTGCAACTTTCCAATAATGAAACTACATCTCTGACACAATACACAACTCCTGTAGTGAATTGCAATTATGTGTATCAGGGCATTCTGAATACCCATGATACTCCACTGTAAAATGGGGCACTGTGTGAAACACCCCAATATCCAATGGGGATACCTATTGTTCAATGGGATCAATAGTATGATGGTGCCCATTGTGCAATATGACCCTTGGCACTATGGTGACTTTGATAGTGTAATACTGGTGAAGTTGTAGCCAATCTCCACTCCCATCCTAAGAATACAAACATTGTGCAATGCCTCAAATCAACTTTCAGTACTCAATGATGCAACTTCCAAACAGGATGGCAGGCAATGCACTATAAATGCCACAGAGTGGCCTTCTCTTGGAAACATGCCTAACTCATTGTTTGTCTTCATAATACATACATTTTTCTTTTAACATTGGCAACCTGTATGCAGAAAATATTGTAGATGAAGCAGGCTTAGACTCAGAGGCAGGAGAAGTGAAAATCAGAGAAAGGAACTTCAACAACCTAAGATATGCAGATTACACAATACTATTAGCAGAAACCAACAAAGATCTGGAGCAATTGCTGAAAAAGGTCAAGGAGGAAAGTGTCAAAGTCAGCTTAATGTTGAACATTAAGAGAACAAAAATAATGACCTCAGGAGATCTACAAGAATTCATCCTAGATAATGAGAAAATTGAAATAGTGGAAATGTTCCCATACCTTGGATCAAACGTTGTTCAGAACAGAGACTGCAGTCAAGAAATTAGAAGAAGAATAGGACTAAGAAAGAACTATGAAAGAACTGGATAAGATCCTAATATGTAAGATATGACTCTGAACACTAAAGTGGGGACCACCCAAGCCATCACATTCCCTATCACTATGTACAGATGTTAGAGCTGGATAGTGAAGAAAGTCAACAGAAAGAAAATCAATTCATTTCAGATGTGATGCTGGAGAAGTGTGCTAAGGATACCATGAACAGCCAAGAAAACAAATAAATGGGTTTTAGAATAGATTTCTCCCTGGAAACCAGGACAACTAAGCTGAGGCTGTTATACTTTGGCCACACCCTGGGAAAACATGAATCATTAGACAAAAACAATAATGCTAGGAAAGGTAGAAGATCATAGAAGGAGAGGGAGGCTAAATTCCAGATGGGTGGACTTGATCAGAAAGGCCACGGGACTGAACCTGCAGGACCTGAGCAGAGCAGTGTAAGATAAAGGCTCTTGGAGAGGTCTCATCCATAGGGTCACCATGAGTCGAGGTCAACTCAAGGGCAGTTAACAACAACAATATCTAAACAACAAACAAGCCCACACAGACAAATTAGAAAAAAGTTTAAAAGAACAATATTAAAACATCAGTGTAAAATCATTTAAAGCAGTGAGAAAAACAATAAAAGTGCAGCACACACACCATTGAAAGAACTTTCTGCATTGCTAGCTAGTCACACATTGCCTGTTCAGATAAAAAGCGCTTTGCCTCCCGGTGGAAGGAGAGTAAAGAGGGACTCAGTGTAGTCTGAGAGGGAATTCTGGAGAAGACATTCACTCGTGTCCTCACCAAGTGTACCTATGATGGCGGCTGATAGAAAAGTCTCTTCCATAGGTCTTTAACCTGGGCAGGCTCATAGAAGGAGATACAATCTTCCAGTACAATATTATAAATTATTGTATTTTGAGATTTATTTGTTCTTTTAAATCCTGTTGTTAACTCTTTCATGTGGTGGAGTGTAACCATCTGCCAGATAGAGCTCCACCCCATTTACCTGTCCCACACAGTCACTTTTCTCCTTCAACCCACCCCCCACAGCTATTTAGTGGCCAGAGGAGGATGGAGAAGCTAAAGACTATCTGGTTATGTTACTACAGTGATGTGCAAAGCAACACAGACATCCTTTAGGATTTTATGGGGGTCTTCTGAATGTGCTAGAAGATATCATTGCGTGTGTGCATGTAGGAATATAGGTGGATGCTCCTTGGTTGCCTCTTGTCCACCCTTGACTACTAAATGGATATTGGGGGGGGGGGAACACAAACAAGGAAGATGAATTCTCCATTTGGGCTGGCCTTTGCACCAAGGAGGTAGTAAACAAAAGGACATAAGCAGGCAGAATTCAAAATTATGTGTTTTATGTCACCAACAGGATCCATAGTTTTATTTTGTTGTTGTTGTTAATTACTATGAAGAAAACTAGCTGATAGAAAGTTACTGTCATAGACCAAAGGTCTGAGACTTGCCATCAAAACAGGTGGCAAAAACAGCATTACCCTTAGGCAGACTGAGATGGCTTTTTGAGATTGCTAATTTTTGAGTATCATAAAAGGTTAGCAGATATTAATTCATTTATTTTATTCTATTTTTATTTCAAGGAAGTAGGAGAGGTTCTTGAAGGTTTTTTTTTTTAATTTCAGGGGTCAAAATAACTTGGCTGGTCTTGGGTACTCTGCATCTTGACTCTCCTGTCCAAACTTGGTCTCTCAAGGAGAATGCGCTCCAACAGCGCCACTGGAAATCTCTGACCCCATGTGACAGCAGCAAAGCAAAAACCTATCCAATGTGGCAAGATCAGGCTCGGTGATGCAAATTCTCAACAAATAAGAGGAGCCAACCTTGTCAGGACCCTAGACAGTTCCTATAATAGGACAGCCTGTTAGCTCAACAAAGAAGAGCAGATGTTTCAGCTTCCGAGGAGTTATCTGTGCTTCTTAAGGCTTGAGTCTAGTTTCAGTTTACTTTTCTTTTCTCACCCAGAGGCTCTCTTAACAGCAGTTTCTTTTATCTTCAAGGGAACTAAGATGACTTCTAAAATGTCCAGGAGCCCTTATGGATCTGATGGTGAATGGCTTGGATCTAATAAATCCCCTGGTATAACCAGCTGAGGCAGAGGTTAACAATCAAACATAAAAGTCTCTCTGTAATATAAACCAAACAACACTGGTCTTCTTGTCTTAGTCACTAGGATACAACTGTTATCTTTTCATAACTTTTCTTTGTACTCTAATCTGCTCCCACCTTCCCTCCTTCTTCTCTGATGGCCAAGTCTCCCCATAACTATACAAAGAATCTCTCATTCAGCTCACTATCTTTCTTTTCTTTCCAAGGCTGGTTAGAATATCTCATATCTCCTTCCTTTTCCAACTGGTCCAATCCTTTCTTCACACTAATTCATTTTTGCCATCCTTTCCCTTTCTGCCTAACCTTTCACTGACTGACTTTCATCTACCCAAACTATTTTTCAATCACTTTCCCTTCCTATCCAGTCCCACTTCCCAACATTGCAGAGTTTGATGGGCTGAAATTTGGAGAGGTGGGACTCCAGCTTCTCTGTTCCTCACAAAGAAATTGCCTGAACTTGCAATTGGTTCTAGCTAATTCTATTATTTTTGTCTCCTGTGGCATGAGTGCATCTGAGGCATGACTCCTTAGTCTCAAGAATCCTGGGTTTGGAAGGGCCTGGAATAGTACATGGTGCATCAATGGATGAAGTCTTCCTCTTAGCCAGAGTAAGTGAGGCCACAGAACATTGCAGGCAAGAAAACATCTGTGGGCAGCTGGGATATTAATAGGCAAACACTGAATTCTTATGACAATAAAGAGCAGAACAGCCAGTCTCCATATATAACATCGCAAAGTGTTTTAGGAAATCTCCTCAGCTGCCTACAATGCTTTCTAAGTGTCACAAAAGTCTCCTGTGTGAATAAAAAATATTCCCAGAAGTCTACATCCCTGGTGATTGCATGCAGCTAGGTCAGATCTTTTAGTAAAATAATTGCATTATTCTCTGGATCTTGACAAGAACTGGCTCATACTTATCCAGATTTGTAGAAAGGACAAGCCTTTCTGATGCCTAGGAGTTGGGGGAGTACCATTAACCAGTGTGTAAAACACACATTTATGCAATTAGTGATTTGCAAGACTTGTAACAAATATGTGCATGCCTTTTGGTATCCTGTCATTCACAGGAAACCACAAATACTAGATTCTGCTTATTTCTTCTTTAAATTATGCACAAATACATAAACACAACTGGAAAAGTGCTTATTTGAAAAAATGTGTATGGACACAATTTAGTCAATTAGGAAAATATGTAAAACTACATGCATTAGGAAAAATGCATTTAAAGCATTTACATTAGGAAGACTGCATACTAAAGTACACTCAAATTTTCAGATTGGAAGGAAAAAAACAGATATGAAACTAGGATTGAAAAAAAAATACAGATCAGGTTGGGAGAAATGCAAGGAAGTTAAGATTGAGATTTTCACGTCCTTGGTGATCACATAAATATGCATTAACTTTCCAGCTGTCAGAGGACATACATGTAGGCTGCTGAGTTGCATGAATTCAAACCAGTGATCCTTCCAGCTCAGTATTACCGATACCTGAGTGACAGCAACTCTCTGGATTTTTGATAGAAATCTTCTCAAGCCTTGCCTGCAGAAGCTTTGGATAGCAGCTGGGATATGTCCAGGTAGGATACTGTTAGTCAGTTCTGAATTGGAAACTTCTTGAGAGACCCCAGATAGGTTGCCTGAAGCTCTCTTGTGAAAAGCAGGATTACAAATTTATTAATTTTTAAAGTGATCAGGGGAAAACTGCGTGGGCAGCACAGCAATTCTTAGCAAAGATGTAGCAATAAAAGTGGCAGGAAAGCTAACTACAAAGCAAGAAGAGATTTTTGTCTTTGACAAAGTGGGAGAAGCCTGCAGATCAGTCTGACACCCCCCGCCCCCTTTGCTGATCATAGGAATTCTGACCTCTTGACTATTGGAAGGGAAGAATGCAGCATATCTCTACAGAGAGCAATGAACCCTTCTCTCTGCAATATTGATCAGACTTTGTTGGTTATGTGGCTGTTCATACAACACAAAGTCAGGTTTGGCAAGTAGTAGAAAGCAGAGTTCATTCACATTCTTATTCTTGTTGCTATAGATGACCTCGCAGCTATAAGAAATTAATTTAGCTGACACTGTCAGCAAAGGGAGAAATGTCAAAATGATCAATGGGGTTTGAACTAAACATCCTTTTATTGAAGGGGGAACTTAGATGATGTCCTGAAGGGATGGAAAGAGCAAGTAGTAGTGATTCAGTGGCACAGCTGCAATTACCTTTCACCAAAGGGATGTACTTTTCATGAGTCACTGAGCTTGTGCCTGTTCTGTCTCATTTCAAGGCCATTTCAGTGTTGCCATCTTTATAATTTGAAGTGACAATTACCGAGTCTTTGAAAGGATGCTTCCTATGATGAACCTTCAGGTCTTTATGGATTAAGATGCTGCCATCATTTCTGCCAATCAGTGTCAACACACTATTAAACATAACAGTCATGTTATCTTATGGTCTGACGTTTATTATTTTCCCAATGCTAAAACAGGTGTCCTACCTTTGGAGATGGATAGTCTCCTAGCAGTTATAAATCAGCATCATGCTAAGATATTATTATTGGTATAGCTTAAAATAAAATTTTGCGTGATATCAGTATATAATGCCAATTCTCAAAGTAAATGCAGGTCATTGGAGATTAGCAGCTTGTTCTGTAAAGAATCAATTTCCCCCCAAACAGATTTGGTGTGTTTCATAGATACAGTACGAGTGAATATTTTGTTTCTGTTTCTTTTTTATCAGAATTTTCAAAGTTTACATTCTCTTTATATTTCAGATGAAAAATAACCCATAAAATTTGAAAAATCTAAACATGAGAAATATTGAAGCTGGCAGGAGTGTCTGTCCATATCCCAGGATTTTGTTACTTAACTCCTAGAAATATGGTTTCCAGTCCCTGTGAAATTGAACAATGTTAGTGTTGAATCAGGGTTGTCAACTCTTTTTTGCTGAGAGACTCCACATCTTTAACATTTATATGGCAAACAAGTACAGCATGGACATCTCCAAACTCCAAATCATTGTACCTCTTGGATTTGTTTGTTTAATTTTTTAATTTTTTTAACTAAAATCCACAATTTTCTTTATATTCAGGATGGAAAGCACCTGAGGTCTTAAAAAACCTCATATTTGGGAGAAAGTGAAAGAAACTGACAGATTTCCCCATTCCTACTATGCTGCATATTTCAAGATGCATGGAAACAAGCGTAGTTGAGCAAGATCCTGAAAGGGCTTGACTTGGGCATTCTGTGAGGGAGCAGAACAGAGCCCTAAGTATCCTTTTGTGCCTCTTTTTCCCCTGGAGAAACATAGGCACGTTCCAGACGGGCCCTATGGGGCGCCGTCGTTACGCGCAAGGGGTGGCGCTTCCTGACGCACCTTGCCCCTCACGCATAATAACTACGTCAAAATGGCGGCACCGCATACAGATGGGTGCCGCCATTTTGACATCGCGGACGCACAGCGTCTGGACATCGTGCACCTGAAGTGGCGCCGCGAGTGCACGCCTTGTGCCTTCTCTTCCAGGGCACAGGAAGAAGCCCCATTTTGGCACTTCTTTGTTGCTGCACCCGGGAACCGCACGGTTTGGCTGCTGCGGTTCCCGGATGTAGCAACCGGCAGCAGCGTGAGACTGCCCCTTCTGGGCGGTCTGTAATGCGCCATAGTTACTCATCCAAGTGGTTTTTCCACTCCCATCAGTTCCCACAACTTAATATACCTACCTCAAATGCTTGTCCCTTTCCTCTTTTGAACTGTTCAACACACAGACGTGGCTTCCTGGACTTCCTAGCACACTAGACATATTATTACACTGGTTAATATCCCAGCCTCATGAGGACACTCTTGGCCAGTTTATCACATCTCCTTTCTAGTTCCCAGCCTGCACACACCATATTCCAAAACTCCTTTCACCATTCAGATGGTCATCCATATGTAGTTTTAGGCAATCCCTTCCCTCCTGGCTTTGTCCCTCAACACCATAGTTAAAATTGAACATGCCATCTCATGTTGTGCATTTCATTTCTATGAAATGCATAGCATTTCTATGACTATTCATATAATCTGATTACTAAGGTCCTTCTTGGTCAAAGTTCACTCCATGCATCTGAAGAAGTAAACCAAGTCAATGAAAGCTTATGCTACACTTTTTTTTCACTGTCTCAATGATTCCTTTGTAAACAGACAGTAAACACACACAAACACACACACCTTGAAGACTCTGGGCTACCTGAAAGTGTTCCCTGTTGCTTTTTGCTATCAAATAAGAAGTCATATTCACAATGGGTTTGATGTGTTCTTGAATGATTATAAACGACAGTCTCTTCTCTACCCTACCCATTTCTCTTTCTCCTTCAGGTAGCGCTGACAAGAAAATGCCTATGGCAATTCTGCCCCATTTCTGAGCATTGCTTTCCCACCACACTCCTACATGTAAAAGCAATAAATGGCACCAAGGACCATGAGCTGACTATTTTTAAACATACTGGTTTGGGGGAGGAACCCCAACTCATAGAATCATAGAATCATAGAGTTGGAAGAGACCGCAAGGGCCATCCAGTCCAACCCCCTGCCATGCAGGAAATCCAGATCAAAGCATCGTCGACAGATGGCCATCCAGCCTCTGTTTGAAGACCTCCAAGGAGGGAGACTCCTACACTCCGAGGAAGTGTGTTCCACTGTCGAACAGCCCTTACTGTCAGGAATTCCTCCTAATGTTGAGGTGGAATCTCTTTTCTGTACTTGCATCCATTGCTCTCTGGAGCAGCAGAAAACAAGTTTGCTCCCTCCTCAATATGACTTTCCTTCAAGTATTTAAATAGGGCTATCATATCACCTCTTAACCTTCTCTTCTCCAGGCTAAACATCCCCAGCTCCCTGAGTCGTTCCTCATAGGGCAAGGTTTCCAGACCTTTCACCATTTTAGTCGCCCTCCTTTGGACACGCTCCAGTTTCTCAATGTCCTTTTTGAATTGTGGCGCCCAGAACTGGACACAATATTCCAGGTGGGTGGTCGTTGATGATGCGATCTACTAAATCACTCAATACTGGCACCTTTATAGTGAGTGGAAATGACAATAGCAAACTCTACAAATAAATATACTTCTATTTATACTCATGCATATGTGGTAGAATGGTTAACATTCAGAATTTTACTAATGCTCAGGAACTGAAGATTATAGCGCTGACATGTATTAAGTGCAAAGGCTGATTTTCTAGGTCATGCAAAATTTTCTGTTTTGGAATGTAAACAATTTGGAAATGGCTCCTACCAGGGATGTAGCCAAGGGGGGGATTCCTTGGGGTCCGGACCCCCCCTTCCATTAGAAAAATGAATGGTGCGTGCTACTGCACCGCCACGCCCAAGCCCCATTATAATGGTGGCACTTAGTCTCCCCCCCCCTTCCTAAAATCCTGGCTACATCCCTGCTCCTACCTTATAATTCTAACCCAAATTTTAAAAAAGTACTGCATAAACAGTTTGAGGACAATGAAACAAAACATATAGATAAAAGACTCATTGATGGCTAACCCATGAGGGATAGAGATGTATGCTAGGACATCCA
>NC_056522.1:136465513-136498835 GCF_019175285.1 Sceloporus undulatus
ATGAAAATACAGGGATATAAATGTTTAATTCAGTGTAACCAATGTAATGTGATTTGTAGTTTTCTTTGTTCAAAATACTATAAAAAACTTGGTTCACTTTGAATTTGGGGTCCCAGTAATTTGGATGAATTTCCTACTGGGAACAGCTGCAGCGAAATAAAAATGTTTCCTTTCCAATCAACTCCTTGGTCTCCCTGTTGATTTCTGGTTAAAATTCTGGGTTTAAAATAATCAGTAATCTATAACACATATGCCCTTTAGAAGATGTTTGTTACTTTAACTTTACCTGACAAACAAGTCTGCAGACATGGTTACTGAGATGTCCGAAATATAATCTAGGCTTGTTTTATTGAGTTTTGCCATGACACGCTCCCCCTTCTAGCTAAGAAAAATGATGAGTGTGAAATGGAGGAATCCAGTGGTAAATGAGTCTCTTCCTCCTCTTCTCTACTAACACATTTTTTCATTGTTTCATACCATGAAATCTTGCTTTTAATCCTCCCATCCTACTTTCTCACTTCGTTCACATTTTGAGCAAGTGAGGTATTCTTTGAACTAAAGACAATTACCATATAAAGCGAAAGTTTCCCAGCAAAGGGAATTTTTGATACATTGCAGATGTGGTTTCCTCAGGAAATGAACTTGCTTTAATAGTCCCTTTGTAGAAGGTCTTCAACTAAAATGAGGGTGGAGCTGCTCTAATTCAATGTATCCAAGTGAGGATTTGCTTTGCGTGTAGCTGGGGAAAGTATAATGGATTTCAAACGACACCTACCTACGTATGATTCCATAAGGCCTTTGTTTTAACTTTATAACTCCCATTCCCTGCCCTGGTTGGCCTGAAGTTAACTATGTGAGTAATATATGTATTTGCGCACAGTAACTTTTAGTTTATTAACTCATAGACCCAGTTTAAAAACAACAACAACAACACTAAAACTCACTTAAGTGTCAGCTATGCTCAAACTATTTCAAATGTCATGATAGTCATTTGACTTGTGTATACTGATAGCACTGTATAAATGATCATCATTATAATTTTAAAACAAATAAAAAAGAAGACAGTTGCATTGTAGATAGGCATTTATTTCAGTGGATTGTAATTTTCTAGGTTTTCACAGATTTTACGGGTTTTGATAGCAGTGGCAGATACAAAAAAATTACCATTCTCAATCCATGTCATAAACCTTTTACAGATTTAAATTTCTGAATCAACTTTGCATATGTTTGGATAAAAATGTAGGTTCCTTAAAATGACCAAACATTTTTATAAGTTGTTGACTTTCATACATATATTGATACTTTTTTAAAAAAAACTATAAAAGTCCAATATGAACATGGTCAGACACAGGATTAGATGGATTTTCCAGTGAGAAAGATGCCTATCATTTCAGAGAGCCACTGGGAATTTCTTCCTAGTTTCCCTGCCTTTGTTATTGTCAAGTCTTGACTTGGATAGAAGATATGATGTCTGTAGAATTCAAGGGGGGGAAAGCAGGCTATGGTTCCCATAATCCTGCAGCCTCGGGTCACCCTTTCAAGTCATTGAAATCAGGATGACCATATCAGTCTTTTCCTAGTCAGTGAAAGTGTTGTGTTAAGGAGACAGGAAGACTAGCAGTACAAGAGACAGAGGTTGGGTGTTTCTAGCTATATAGCAAAAGGAGAGACTGAGGGAAACAGGAGATCAGGTGAGACTTGGAAGGTGGTGGGACTAAAATCAGGAAAGCTATCCACTTCTGGGAGCAATGCACATGTCGTACTCTGTTGCAAACAGCATAGATGAAAAAGCAAGAGTGAGCTATAAACTGACTGGTGCTTTGGACCCTTGGCAGGCTTGATTTAAGGGACTGATATTCCAAGGTTTCCCATCCACCCTCACTCCTGAGAAGTCCACTTCAAACTATAATTTGGCATAACTAATACAAATGATCTATTTATACTGCTTTGCATTATCTGTGGCATTCCTTCATGCCATCTGTGTTCTGTTAAGTATGCTTGTTGAAAGGTTAGGTTGTTGAGAGGAACTCACTATTGAATTCCACCAGGTTCCAATAGGAGTTGTTCATCTTTTTTTTCTCCTCACATAAAGAGCAGGGCCAGTAATTGCTTGCTTTATGTTAACTGCTTCTTTTAATGATTTGTGTTGTTTAATGATTGTGTCTTGTGCTACACCTTTCATTATGCACAGTACCTTGAGCAGGTTCTCTTCTTAAAGGAAACCTAAAAATAATGCCCTGAAACAGATATCACAAGGTGTCATCAGTTAAGAGGTGGACAGATACCCTGGATACACTATGTTTACCTTGGAAGCTCGTGTTGACAATCTGTAGTCTGTTTGCGGAAGAGCTGCAATCCAGAAAACACATATAGAAAGAACAGACTTCCTTCCACCAAGCATCAAGTTGCAGTGCAGGAACAGCAAAATTAATTTTTACCCAGATGGATAAATGCAGCTTGATATGATTCTAGTTTTGCTTTTGGCAGTGGAAGGAGGAGGATGACATACCATGCAGGTTATAGAAGCAAGATCCTTGAATATTTCCTTGATTATCATTTTTAAAGAAGACACAAAACAAGTGAATCTGTGTTTCAACCCAGTTTCAACCCAGTTGGAACCCAGTCATCATGTTGCTTTTCAACCCTCAAATTTATGTTACATCTTCTACCACAGAGACATTTTAACATGTTCCTAGAAAGACACGATGCCCTAAACTGGTAGCAGTGATGATTTCCTGCATGGGTTAACAATGGAAATCATTCCAGAGCAATAGGTGTAGCAAACCCCAATGCTTAATTCTTAGACCATATGCTCCACTCCCATAAACTAACAGTAAATTAGTCACAGCAGAATCCAAAATTCAATAGACAAAAGGACACTGAATGTTTAACACAGTAGGCAAAGTTGAAAGCAATTAAATATTAGCATAAGGCACATGTTTTCAGCATGCTTCAACTAATATACTGAAAAGTGTTAATTCACAGGATTTTTTTACTGACGCTAAGTCTTTCTCAAAAGCAGAATGGGGGATCTGGCTTTATTTATTAATGATATACTCAGTATTACCATACTCATGTGCAAAAAATTATTACAAAACAGTTCTATATTATACCTAAGCTGTCCTCCCTGTTCCTGCCCTCCCACAATCCCCATTGCTAGCTGTTCAAGGTGTTTTAATATCCATTATCTATAATGTGGAAAATCTTGTTGATAGTTTCACTTCTTCTCAAAAGCAGTTGTGTGATTTACAGGACTGTTCTTTGTAACTAGACAGAAATTTGTAAGCACAGAGGTATTCTACAATGTGGACATATTTTAATATGGTTTTGGGGTTTTTTGGACCTTAGGCCTCTTCTTTCAAAGCAAGCAAGCAAATAAATAAATAAATTACAAATAGCATTTTGGCAAACTATGTCTTTGCTGTGATTGCTGGAGCTAAAATTTATGAGCTTGTAGTAACATAATTTATTGCTCACAGCTGACTACAAAGCACTTAATGATTCTCCACTCAAGGTTATTATTCACAGGGGAGATAATAGGTAAACGTTTTTCTCCACTTCAATTAGGAGATGATGTAGGGAAACACACTGTGATACTTCCAAGCCTACTACACTATTTCTACTAAAATGAGCCAATCCATAATCAACTGATCGATGGATCCCCATCAGAAACACAGCAAGATGTGTCAGTGGCCTCTTTCATTCTTTACTGTTATCTCTACATATAATACACCAATTTTAGCTCTCTTGGAAATTTGTGTAAGGTTGCTTCAAATGGTGGCTTCTGTTCTCAAAAGGTAGAGTACTCAATACTTGCAGATCTCTGCTACTGTCTACAGCACACCCTGTGCACAAGACCACGAAAAGCATGTCCTAAGAACCAAAAAACTTCCCTGATAGTAGGTCCTGGGCAAAGATGGCTACAGCACAAAGCATTCAGCAAAAACTGGATGTCTTGCACAAATGGCAGCACTTCTTAGTAGCACCGAGTGGAGCAAAGTGTAGTTCTCCAAATATTTTTGACTGCATCTCCCAGCAGTCTTCACTGTTGACTATGTCGGCTAGAAACTGAAGTCTGATAATATCTGGAAGGTCCCACTATGCCTATTTCTGTCTTAGAACAAAGACACCACTTGTTATAACTCATAGTACTGAACTAGCACACCAGCATAATTAAGTGAAGTCCTCCGAGAGTCTAGGTGCACATATAGTGCACACATGTTTCTTTGCATCTTAATCCTTGTCAGCATTAGCCAAAATAACTCCTATGCTAAGATTACTACCAAATAATGAGCTTCAGTTTGGTTGTCAAAGAAATATTCCTATCATTTGACTCAGTGGCATTACTTGAAAACCAAATACCTTGTAAAATTGATAAAGAAATGTAAGACAGAAGAAGCCTCTATATAGTCTTCAAAACAGGGGAGAATTAATCATACAATTGTAACCTCTGGTGCCAGAACAAACTACTCTTCCCAGCATTGAGCTATGGCAGTTAATGCAGTGCCAAATCAGATTATTTCTGCAGTGTGGATCCAGCCCTAGAGTTTGAAACAGTTAGTTTATCAGTCCATAGCCCCCAGAATCCCCTAACCACCAAGGCCTGACCATGGCAATGCTGGCTGGGGCACTCTGGGAGCTGTAGTCCAATAAGTTAACTTTTACTAGCTCTGGTAAAAATTTTCATCTGACTTTTGAATAATATGAATTACTTTGATCTCAAATATCTAGAGATACCATGGCTGGTTATCATTTTAGAAACAATTTATGAGCCTAATATATTCCCAAAGTTTTCTCCTGACTATATTTCTCATGAAAGATGAGCAAATATACTTATTAGTGGATTTGTTAAATTAATATCAATTATGCATGTACTTAGGCTTAATGATATATATTTGCTAATTTAAGGAACTTGAACATTCTATTAACAGAAAAAAATATAGAATTAAATATTTATAGCAATAAAATAATAAAATTGAAAACAATTTTTCATACCCCATGGTTTTTTTTACACATTTTACATGTTTTCATACCCAATGCTTCCTAACCCCCTTCTCAATAAAGTCAACCAATTAAGCGGTAATCATATAGCAGATTAAGTTTAAATGATGTAAAAAGAACGTTAAAAGAAAACGGTAAATTCCATTGAGTTGTGGTGGTATGTTTATTCTCTTCGATTATCAGCACAGTGCAGCATGTATCAAATGCAGAAAGCAAGGCATCCAATGCTGTTTTTTTAAAAACCCATCATCTACAGATGGAGAGGGGAGGAATGTGACAGGCTGCACTGGTAGTAAAAAACTAGACACAGGATATAGTACCAGCCTCCTGATTAAGAGCAAATTGTGGTTCTCCAAGCATCCCTTCAAAAACTGCCAGTTACACTTATACGGGGGTAAATGTTTTGAGGACACATTTACAGGTTGGTGTAACATTCATAGAACTCCTGGGTATCTAAGAATGTGTTGAATGTGTCTCCCCTAAGAGACCATGGCTCATTTAAGCAACAACAGATCTGGCCATTCATTGATTGGTGACACTGCAGTCAAATTCCCAAGGCACAGCTCATTAAAAAGAAAAGGAAAAGCAGAATTTAAAAAGTTATGTTTGGACTACAACTTTCAGAAAATCCTAGCCAACACAGAATCATAGAAATATGCGGTTGAAAGAGACCACAAGGGCCATCCAGTCCAACTCCCTGCCATGCAGGAATACATAATCAAAGCACTCCTGACAGATGGCCATTCAGCTGTTTAAAAACCTCCAGAAAAGAAGACAAGACAGCACATCCCACTGGTGAACAGCTCTTATAATCAGGAGGTTCTTCCAAATGTTAAGTTTCTTTACCTGTAGCTTAAACTCATTGCTCCATGTCCTATTTTCTAAACTACCAGAAAACAAACTTCCCCCATCCTCAGTATGACATCCCTTTAAATATTTAAACATGGCTATCATCTCACCTCTTAATGTTCTCTTCTCCAGGCTAAACATACACAGCTCTCTGAGCTACCCCTCATATGGCATAGTTTCCAGACCCGTTTCTAGATGGACCAGTATCCATATTGGCTGGTGAATTCTGGAAGTTATAGTAGTTTCAGGGCAGTACTAGTAGTAAATTTTTCAAGTCAGATGAAAAAGAAACATCTTTGTCAGGTCATAATATGTCTGATATAGACTGGAGGATACAAATGATATTTAAACAATACTTGTTTGAAAGGATGCTGTCACTAATCCATGGATCCAAGAAATGTTGGGAGGTTTGATTCTGGGTTATGGTGGTCAAAACTTTCAGGCAGATTTCTTTATACAGTATTTTTTTCTCCCAAATTCTAAACTTATCTATTATTACATTCTTTTTCCCCACACAAGACAGACCAACCAGGGACTTTGATTTATGTTATGTTGTAGCATTAGTGCAATATAACCCAATATGCTTGTATGACTATGGAGGAATAGAAGGGGCAGTGGACACTAAAGAGTGAACCCCATCATGACACAGGTTGAGAAAAAAAGATACTTCCAACTAAACATTAAGAGGAACTTCCTGAGAATAAGAGCTGTTCGACAGTGGAACACATTCCCTTGGAGAGTGATGGAGTCTCGTTCTTTGGAGGTCTTCAAACAGAGGCTGGATGGCCATCTGATGGGTATACTTTGATTGAGAGTTCCTGCATGGCAGGGGGTTGGGCTGGAGGTCTCTTCCAACTCTATGATTCTATGATACTTCCTAGATAACAGATCCTGGGGGAAATGGTGGTAGTTTATAGAAGATATTGCCACAAGAACTGTTTTCCCCCCTTTTCTACAGTAGATTGCTTTCATTTGAAATATATCCAGCTGTCTGTCATTTCACATTCTGAAAACAAATCTGACACTCTCTCTGTTGCATGAATATAGAGCAATTCATGAACATGATGCATATGCTTCTAGCTTCATCCAGCTTCATTTTGGAGCATTTGTGTGTCTGGCAAGCAAATCACTAGAATTGAACTTGATTGGTGGTAAACTAGCATCTTGTATTTTTCCTAGGAAAGTCAATCAAAATTTTCTGGTCTGGGGGCTGATCCATATGCTAAATCTGCAGTTCTTAGCTTTTTGTATGTTATGACTGCATTCACACTACGGAAGTAAATCCCATTTGACACCACCTTAACTGCCATGGCTCAGTGCTATCAAATTCTGGGAATTGTAATTTGCTGTGGCACCAGAGGTCTCCGATAGTGGAGGCCAAATATCTCACAAAATAGCAGTTCCCAGAATCCTGCAGCATAGATCCATGGCAGTTAAAATGGTGTCAAACTGGATTATTTCAGCAGTGTGGAAGCAGCCTCATGCCCCACTAATCACTTTCTGAAAAATCTAGGGCCCACCATGACACTGGTAAAAAGCCAACTTTTTCTATATTGTGAATGGTGCACACACAACAAGCGTGCTTGGTTAATGAAATATAACAATTATGATAATGTTAATGAAATATGAAAAGGTGGTCCATGCATGTGAAGATAAGATTCTTTTTCTTAAATGACAATTTTCCTCTGCGGTTTCAGTTTCTCCCTTTTCAGATTGTGGTTCAGCACACCTTGTAAAATGTCTTAGTCCCATTGGAGTTTAGCTCTAACCAAGCTCGACAGGTACATTTGATAATAGTAAAATTTATTCTTGTTCTGACAACTGGTTTCTCATTTCCCTGTAGGCTCATTATTTTTTAATTCATAAGAAATCAAGAAAGTGTACTCAGAAACAATAATTACAACATGTTTCATGCTTCTCTTACATTTGCTTTCCCACTCAATTATTTTGAACTCCTAGGTAGGAGAGATCTGAATTGAAAAATCTGTAAATGAGAAATGACACAAGCAGATAGTTAAACAATAATGAGCAATAATTGCTTGTATTAAATACTTAATGTTAGTGCAAATTTCAGGAAATAAAAGTTTGCTACATTCAGAAAATATAGCCAGAAAAAAGTCCATGAATAGTTCCGGAATATCTTCTAAATATAACAGATTGACACAAAGTTCACCAAAATGTAAATGGCAGATAATGTTTACAAAAGCTACTGCTTTATATATATGTCCTTCAAAGAACTATCTGAAACTGAGCAGCAAGGAAGAGAATGTATTTAAAAGCCCATATTCACAACAGCTATGAAGAGGGAAAAGGGGGATATTTTCAAATGTGTTCTTCTGTGGACCCTTCCTCAGATATCTTCCCATTTATTAGGACAGCAGTAGCAGGTTCCTAGAGAATTAAATGTATGTACATTGGCCTTCCACATCTATCCTCATATAAGCATGCATAGGTTGGACACAAATCTGCCACGTTATCCCATAAATGCTCAAACTCCAAGGATACTGAACATCTGAAAAATGGGTGTAAACGTGTTGTAACATTTGAAAACAAACATCCTCCTAATTATTTGTCACCAAAGACCATTCTTTCTCAATATAATTTATAGTGGTATTGGAATCCGCTGAAGCAAATGGACAGGTTTTACCATGCAACAAAGAGGATTCAAATTGTCTTCATTTCACAGAGTCATTAAATGCAATGGCTTAAAGAAAGGTCATGTTAAAGAAATATTTAGCAGTGTTTCTGGTATGATTAATATTTTAGAATGCAGCAGTCCTAGATAAGTTGACACAAAATCTTAAAAGCTGCCACAGTTTCAAAATTGAAGTCAAGTCAGCTCCTCCAAAATCTCATGAGATCTGCCTGGTGGAAAGTGCATTACAAATTTGTTGAACTCCACTTTACAATGGTAGCAAGGAGGGGAATGTACCCCTTCAACTGAAGATGCCAGCCACAGATGCTGGCGAAACGTCAGGAAGAAAATCTTCTAGAACATGGCCACATAGCCTGAAAAACCCACAAAAAACCCACTCCCCTTCAACTGTTTTCTCTGTTCTAGGACCAGCATAAAAAAGCCTTCTTCTACTGGGGGAAGCGGCTTCTGCTAAAGGAAGAGGGGGTAAGGATTTCCTGCCTTCTTGCAGAGCCCTCTGAATCACTTCCTTGGATTCCATGGGGACACTTATAAATGTATATTCCTGAACTTAATTACAAAAGTTTAAACAATTTGCAAGTTTATAGAAACTTTTAAAATCAGAAAACCCAGCAGGAAAACTGCATATTTTATACTGAATCCAGCACTTATGTGAGAGCCAGTGTGGTATAGTGGTATGACTGCTGGACTAGACTCTGGGAGACCAAGATTTGGAAGCCTGCTCAGCCATGGAAACCCACTGAGTGGTGATGGGCAAGCCACATTCTCTGCCCAAGAAGAAGACTGTGACAGACCTCTGGATAAATCTTAACAAGAAACCTCCATGCACCACAAAGCACCAGTGCAAGGCTTGCTTGCAAAAATCTTGCTGCTCACCAGTTATTGTAGGTAACCTCAAAGCCTTAAATAAAAATAGAAAATAGAAACAATTAATACAAAGTTCACAATAAAATTCTCCCTTTCAATTCTCTCCTAAAGCCATACATTAACATTATGTTACCTCATACAATGTGAGATGACAAACAAAGTCCCCTCTTTTCCAGATCTCTCTCTCTCTCAGTTTCTAGACTGAATTAGCATGTACAGCTTCTTTTTTTCTACCACTGAGCCATACCAATAATTCATAGAGGTTATCCTTGCATGTTTTTAAAACCTGCTTTAGCACAGATTTTTGGTGCCACAGGGGGCTGCAGGATAGAAGAGAAGAAACAATCACATCTAAGTATTTAGGCTAATGTTCATCTGAAGCCTTGGTTCCATAGTTCTTTCATTCTTCCTTTGATGTATATTTTTCCTTTGTCCCGAAAACGGAACTCAAAATGAGTCATATGAAAATTAAAACAGATGCTTGTGAAAACATACAAAAGTTTCTTCAGGGTTGTTGTTGTTTTTAATCTATTATACAACCTGAATAAAATATAAAATAAATAAAGAACCAATCAGTTGAAAAGATTTTTTTTTCTTAATAAACAATCAGTTGCCAAAAGCCCAGTAGAGTAAATAAGTCTTTGTCTTGGAAAGTTCAGCTGCCTGGGAGGAGCCACCAAGAGGGTCCTCTCTAGCATTCTCACCAAATGTGTGTGTGATGTGCGGCAGGACTGAGAGAAGAGCCTTTCCTGAATCTCTCAATCTTTGTAACTGTCTGCAGTCCTGTTCTGATATTATGGATCCTGGTAGCCTAAATACATCAGCATTAAGAAATTACTAGCCCTACTCACTCCTCACATGTTTCCATAGTTCTCATGTGAACATCAATGATCTGAAGAGGATCCAAGATGCAGTTTCTCTGGCCCTGCTGATTCGAACTCGTATAGGTAAGCTAGTGATTCTTCCCTAACTTCTTGTCAATCTTTACTTGCAATTGAGATCCCCTGCCAAGGTCTCTTTTTTTGCATGAAACCACACAGTTCTCTTTTTGGATGTGCTAGACTTATACTTTATAAAGTGCTGTCTCCATGGATATAAGAGAACCAGTGTTTTGCAGTGTGGTACAAATACTGGATTGGGACTTGGTACGTGCAGCTTTGAGTCTCTACTGAGCCATGACACTCACAGATTTACTTTACTGTTAACCACTTTCAGACTCACTTGTCTTTCAGTGGAGAAAGGGGGAAAGGAAAGGGGAGTCAAGTTAATTGTAGGAAATGTTACCTTTGTTATCAGTGAAATAAATAAATATACCAGCAAATTTCATCTACAGTAAAAATTCAAATTTTCCAATAAACCAGATATGCATGCTTCATACCATTTCCAGATCATTTCTTTCACTCTCCCAAAGTGGACTGCACGTCTTCAATCAGTAAATAAAAATTCATTTGATAATCAAATGGTTTTTAAAAAAAGATATGCAAACCCACATTCCCACAAAATTTGTTTAGTTAATTTAAAATTGTTCGCCCCAGCCACCGATGTCACAGATATTTGTCAGCTATATTTCAGACTCAGCTTTGATAGATGGTATGAAAATTGTCATTTTCTGCCTCCTACAGTGTACTTAACATGAATTATAACATCAAATCAATCTATTCTCCTTTTTCTTTAATATATAAACTGGGATGTTTAAAAAAACAAAACAAAGAAAAACTATGATCCATCCAATATTCACAGACACGGGTGTGGACACCAGCTGTCCATCTAGTACACTGAATGCTGAGATCTCTCTCTCTCTCTCTCTCTCAATCTGTTTGCTACAATTTGGGCTTTGCATACTTTATTTTGTACTGTTTACCTATTATGTATTTAATTAATTAATTTATATCCCACCTTTCTCCCAGCACAGGATCCAAAGCAACATACACCATTTGAAAAGTGCAGTACAATTAAAAATTCACAGGATGTCCATCAAATGGTAAGAATCTATGCAGAAATAAGGCTATACAAATGGGTTGTGGGTGACAGACTATTTTCTCAACTGGCTTTGAACCATTCTCCTTTTGTTTGCCAAGCCAGGCAGAAGGGCTTGGACAGCTGTAGAGCAAGGATAAGCAAAGTACAGCACACCATCCCCTTGCAAAACTTGGAGCCCCAAATGACAGACCATAGATGTACTCAATATTTTTTAAAAATGGGATGTTTTCCACTGAACTCCACAAAAATTGTTCAAAGCCATTTTAAAATGCAGCAGTTTTGCCCTTCTCTAACATGGGAAGCTCATCTTTTCTTAGAATGACAATAGCTGGATGCAATGGACTTCAGAGATCCACATGTTCTGGGAAGGAAACTTATATCCAGCTTTGTATTCAGCTGGGTATAGTCATAATTTGCAAGGAGGAGGAAATCAGGAAGTCAATCCAAGTGAAGTGAAGCCTAACTACAGCTTATCATGCTCCATATGCTGATTTGGTCAAAATGTGATGGAGTATAAGATAAAATAAAGTTAAAAAAA
The DNA here is from genome assembly GCF_019175285.1 of Sceloporus undulatus. Taxonomy (NCBI): domain Eukaryota; kingdom Metazoa; phylum Chordata; class Lepidosauria; order Squamata; family Phrynosomatidae; genus Sceloporus; species Sceloporus undulatus. The sequence continues at coordinate 136,477,405 of NC_056522.1, forward strand.
TCAATATCAACTATTGGGAACTACTTTAAACGTGCTTCCTTTAATCAGCAATGCATATTCTTGAACCTTTACGTTCAAGCTCATCAAGCATATCATTATTTCTTCCCTTCCTTAACATAAGCTACATAGATTGCTTGGCATGCAAATAGATTGAAGATGAGGGTAAATGCTGGAGTAATCACTACTGGTGTCATAAAAGCAATGATTCTTTCTTAAAGCAGGATAAAGCCATACAATTGCCTAACACACTTCTGAGGAAGTGGCATGGTGGGCGGTTATCCCAATGTCTATTATTTGAAATGGAATTTTCTTTGTAATTTATGCCAATAACAGCAGTTTACAGGCTGCTCACAGGCTTGTTCAGGTGGAAGGAATGACAAGGACTGTTGAATACCCCACCAGTGCTAAAGCATCCCTGAAAAATGACTGTCCCTCTTCTGTTAAAATACTTCCAATGACAAAAATGGAAAATTATTTGGAAATGACCTATAGTAGTTTCATTTTGGGTAGCAGTCACTACATGTAGCACTAGAAAGCTTGTTCTTTTACATTATTTACCTATATCTTCAAATTTAACGTACAGCTAGTAAAAGAAAATCTAAGAAGAAATGAGGTGGCGTTAATAGTGAGGAGAGATGCAGCAAAGGTAGTCAAGGGATATAACACAAAGTTTTACCAAATGATATTAATAAGATTTCAGAGATAACCCATCAATATAACCATAATCCCAGATTATGTGCCAACTACAGAGGTAGAAGAAGAAAGTGAAAGATTCTACACTGGAATCCAGGAGGAAATTGATCACACATCAAAACAGAACATGTTGGTAACCATGGGCTATTGGAATGCAAAAGCAGGGAACACTGTTGGAGACATTGTTGCAAAATGAACATTATTGGAGAATTTGGCTTGGGATCAAATAATGAAATAGGAGACCAATTAATTGAATTTTGTGAAGTCAACAGTTTGTTCATTGCAAACACATTCTTTAAGTAACCAAAGAGGTGACTAATACAGAAATCAGATAGACAACATAATCAGAAGCAAAAGGTAGAAAAGCTCTATTCTCTCCGCAAAAACAAAATAAGGAGCAGATTGTGGGACAGACCATTAACTGCTAATATAAAAAAATTAAAGTTAAATAAGAACATCAAATCAATCACTGTGCCAAAATATAACCTGGAGAACATCCCTGCAGGAATATTGTGAGGAAAGAATACAAAAACAAAAACAAAAAACTACCACAAAAAACCCACTACATGAAGCCAAAAAGAAAGAAAAGTCCAGCTGGATGACAGATGAACTCTTCACACAGTTAAGGACAGACAAGAAGCAAAAGTAAAAGGTGACCCTAAATGCAATTGTTGAAAGACTTGTGTGCAAGGACAAAGAGAATCAACACAGAGAAATAGAAGATGGGAACAAAAAAAAGTAGAACATAAAGAGACTGTTACAAGTTATGCTCAATAAATATGAACGGTTAGACTTTGATGCTGAGGCAGGGAGCTGCCTCATGCCATAGTGTGCATGGATTGTAAGAAGGATTGTCAAGAGAGCCTGGATCCTTGTCCAAGTCAAGCCTCAATTCAAAGTAAAATCTGTAATTTTCCTCCAACCTCTCTCCTCTATCCTGCTGAGAAGGAAATGGTTTCATTGAAATGTTCAGGAGGTTACAGTAAATGACTTGTTTACTTCCACTGTATAGCGACTTGAGCAAATTGGCTCAAATTGGTACACTGGGAATTGTAGTTTCCAGAAACGTTGGGCAATCCTAATTGGAGTTGAAAGATGGTAAATGACTATACACTTAATTGACTATATCTCATGTATGCAACTCCATTGTTTTTAACACCACCACCCCCTTGAGGATCTAAGTGTCCTTATCAGTGCCCTGAGGTCATGTTTACATCTGCCCTCTGCACACATAGCACAAGCTGTGCACTTATCACTTTAACCACAAGGCTTTGTTTTGAACCAACCATAGAACAACACTGATATCATGTTTTACCCCACTCAGAAGCATCCCCTTTACTCCAAGTGACAGCCCCAAAGTTAGGAAAAGGTTAAATATAGGCAGAGCAACACAAAGAGACACAGAGACAGTCATAGACTCTTCTTCATGTCAGAAGGTGAGAAAATCTATATGTGTGTCTTAGTCTGTAGCTCCTTCAGATTGGTGAGGAGTAGAGTTTTAGCACCCATACTGTTTTCCTGCTTTTTTACTTTGAGAAACAGCTTGCATTGAATATAAACTGTTCTGACCACTGCTAGTGTTATCTGCCTTTTCAATAAAAAAGTAATTATTCATACTTGTCCTCAACCTGGGGAAAGGTAGTATTCTGGTTAATTTTTTAAACCTTCTCCTGTAAGATCCTGCAGAGAGTTGGTGCCTGGAGGAGCTTTCCCTTCAAACCAGTAAAACCAATACACTGGTCTTAACAAGACATCTCCCACAAGAACCAAAGAATCAAAGGGATATTTAAACCAAGACTGAGGATTCCCTATGACCAGCAGGAAAACAGATTGCATGATCAAGAAGAAATAAAAAGACAATGGAAACAATAAACTGAAGAGTTCAGTGGCTGTCCCCAAGCTGTGGCACTCCCTGCCACAGCAAGCTTGGTTGGTTCCCTATCTGTTCTGTTTCCAGCTCAGGAAAAGACTTTAACAAAAATCTGGCTCCTAATTTACCTTGGCAGAAGGGTTTTTAATGTGCTTTTACACTGTTTTAATTGAGAGTTTTTAATACAATTGTTTAATTAATAGTTTTTAAACCTTTTTATCATATAGTTTTTAACTGTACTTTGTTTTAATTTGTTGTAAGCTTCCTTGGGTCCCGTACCAGAAGAAAGGTGGAATATAAATAAATCAAAACAATCAATCAAAGAATGGATTATTGGAATCCGTGTAATCCATGGCACAATCCAATCAATTCCCCCTCCAATGAGTTCAAAGGGAAGGATGCCAGCATGTTAAATCATTGGAACAAATGAAGTGTGCTCCCATTCACGGAAATAACATGAGCTTAACTTTCTCTGGATCATGCTCTGTGTGATTTGTTTTACATTTGTTTTACTCACTTGCTTCTCAAATGATAGTTTTCCCCACTGCTTTCTTGTTCTTGTTTGACAAATGCATCTAAACCATCCTACAGGACATATCAAGTACGGTGGGCAGGTAAAAATCGAAACAGAATTGTAATTATGGGTATCTGCTGAGGCTGTCTCTGCAGGGAAAGAATTGCTTGACATATGTAAGCAAGCACATCTGAAGTGTGTTTTACATGCAGTTTCCTAACATTAATCCACTGTTCCCGAAACTGCACAAGGAAATTCTGTAATGCATGTGTAATGCTGTCTCCCTTTGATAATAGTAAAGAAGCAATTCATAAAGGAGCCTTTGTTTCCACTGGATAGGTGCACAATTAACTAAATTAGGTGTACTCTAAATGAATTAAATACTTTCTCCCACATACTTCCTCTGAACATAATACATGAGACTCTTATCCATTCTAGAATAGAAGCTTCAATTATTGCTATATTTAGAATTTATGCAAAATTGTTTTCTCTGAAAACATAAAGAATGAAGGATTATTACTGCTTCACTTAAGTCTCACAAGAGAGGAAAATTAAAAATATAATTTCCAGAAGGATAAACATGTTAGTCTTTTGCAGTAAAAACAACAATGAATGTTATGGCACCTTAAGACTAATACATTTTATTATGGTTCAAGCCTTAATGAATTCAACGACATACCTGCCTTTCATGTGTATTCAATCATTAATATATTCTAGCCAATTTCAGCATTAGACTGCATCTGTAAAAAGAGAACATTAAAAAAAGGGTGAACACAGCCTGCCCTGACATATCTATTTTGTACATATCTTTCCCTAACATACACATTCATATACAAATTTCTCTTATATGCATATTTTTGTATATAATGTTCCCTCATAGGTATATATTTCCACCCAATTTATGGAGAAAATTAAGATAGGGAGAATTGCAGAATGCAATGAATAACTCTGTTCTGATCTTCCTATTAATTCAGGAAGTGCACGTTCGACTAGGTGGTTTAAAAATGTGAATTAAATGAAATCTCTCCCTCCATCTCTAATATTAAGAGTGTATTCCACTTCACTTTGCACATTTGTTGAGTATATTTGGTATAGACAGGGATGAAGATTGGTGAACGTTACAGAAGTTGTTGGACTGAAATTCCCAGCATTTATGATCAATGGCTATGTGCAGCAGGGCCGCTGGGAGTTCCAGTTCAACCACATCTGGAAGGCTGCACAAATCCAGAATGTGGTCTGTGGTACAATGGCAAGGCCTCAAATACCCCCTATACACATTTTTCACAATTAACAGGGGCCATATGGCAGCCTCACTAGAGTTGCTCAACAGACGGGGCAATATGTAGCATCCATTGCAAATCAGAAAGCTGAACAAAACCTGTTTGCCAAATACATTTATAATCTCTTTCTAATTAAAAGGCTAACATTTTAAACACTCCTTGGTGTTACTGTCTATTTCTACCAGTCATTAGTAATGGCAAGGTCTATATCAGGTTAATTTTACAAAGATATGGACATTGTTTCATTTAACACAATTTATAGATCTTTTTGTGCTCACATGCCCAGAATGAAGAGGTGAGACACAGATCTGGAGGTTTTAATGAGCACCCATTTCATTGCACCTTTTAAAAGGACCTGCCATAGCTCATTCTTAAAATAACTAACTCCCTCTCTTTTAGTCTTAGGTTAAAAAAAAACAACCCTTGCTTTCTTCTTCTTCAACTTTATCTGGGTGAGCTGGCTCAGTGCCTACTGCTACTATGTCTCCTACTTAGGGCTCAGACATTATTAAGGATAAAGCTGATGTGCTGAGGAGGCTCTGCTGAAATCAAACCCCATCCTGGGATCCAACTTTTGTGCTGGTGTTTTGGAAAAACCTGAGTACAGGTTCTATCCTTATTTCTTCGAGCCTCGAAGGAAATACACACATACACACACATAGGTTGCTGTATGTCTTTAAGTTGTTTCCAACTTATGGTGAACCAGTCTTGGCAAGACTTGTTCAAAGGGGTTTGCCACTGCCTTCCTCTGAGTCTGAAAGAGTGTGACTTGGCCACTTGCCCAGTGGGTTTCCCAGTGGGCATAATTCAGTGGGAAGCCAGTTTCCTAGTCCAACACTCAAACCACTACAACCTGCTGGCTCTTCACCAGTTGAGCAGCAGCTTTATCTGTTGACCACCCAAGCCATGCCCTCCCTATCATTGCCAGTTAAGACAAAGTGAAAGAGTCATTGCCCAATTATCTAACTCTACTATGTCTCTTAGAGCCCAGTAAGTACTCTGTTCATTTGTTTACATTATTTTCCTTCTACCTTGGGTGTTTTAGGAAAAGGATGTTTTGTCCTTCTTCTGGCCTTCACTACCAATAATCAAATTCCTCCTAAGAAGAGGTGGCAACATGTTTTTCATTGGGCCAGCCTTTGAGATAATCAACAAGATCTCTTTTCCTCACCTCTTTTATTTTTTAAAGCAACTTTTGTCAGGGAAACCCTTGAGCCTTTCCTGAGAAGATGCTATCATGATAGCCCCATCCTTGTCCCATCATTTACAGTGCTGCTGACCAAACATGTTCTCATTTCCTCCCAAAGCCATTCAGGCTTCTTTCCTAACTAATTCTTGCTACTGATTCTGAGACAAACAGCAAATAAGAAAGTCTTTTAACCACTGGCTCCAATGCACCTTCACCAGGTTTGTGAGTTCTTCTTCTCTTCTTCCCAAGTTACTGGCTGAAAACACACACACACACATTCCAGCCCACCAAGGTAGAAATAAATGTCAAGGGGTCTAAATTTGATTTGTGTAAACCTGCCCAGTTTGGTTTTTCACTCACATGATTGAAATTCATAACCTATTTTTTTTCTAAAAGGGTTAATTTCCCCTTCCCTCTTGACTTTCCTTGTACAAACTTTCAAATAACAATTTCTTCCCAAACCAGTCTCAGATCATTGCCCTAAATAATAAATGGATTGTTTGACTGGGTTTTTAATTTCTATCCTACTAGACAGGTTCCTGGATGCACAAATTCTTTTGCATAGCGCTGGCTGCCTTATTTATTCAAGCTCATAAAGGGGGAAAAAGAAAGAAAAAAGTTTTCTGTTCACTGGAGGGATAAGAAGAACCTGCTAAAAATTTACATCCTGTCAATTTGCATATGTACAGGTTCTTTTTCTTCTTCTTCCTATCTTGACTGATACTATAAGATTTCTCTCTCTCTTTGTGGCAGGGGGTATGGTATTTTCTTCTTTTTAAACAGTTAGCAGATTTACATTTTAAAAAGTCTTTTCCTTTGAATTCTTCTCAAGATATATTCTGCAGACATTCCAAAACACTGCAAAGGAATATGGAAGGCGACAAAAACACATCTTCAATTTATTTTATTGTATTTACATCCAAAGTCAAGATTTTGATTTCACTTTTCTAACAATAGGCTTAATGATTCCAAACAAACAAATAATTTTCTGTGAAGGCAATTTGCTGTGCTCTATTAACACTCAAAGAAGAAAAACAGCTACACGTTTCACCATTTTCCAGACACTGGAAGCAATCTTACTATTATTTCTCATGTTCGTGTGTGTATGTACATCCTTCAAACCAAGACATTATTAGTCGCAATGCCTGAAGAATATTGCTAATGTATTATGAGTGGGCTAGTCATGAGAGAGACCAGGAATTTTAAAAAGAAGGTGCAGACAGACTGATCCAACAAACCAAAGAACATGCAGAAAATAGATATTTTCCATAGGTACGTTTTTTGCAAATTTGAAAGCCTCATCCAGGGGATTGTCTCTGCCTTCAGACTCCAAGCTCCTTTCAAAAATTTACACCAGGCATATTAGGAAATATGAATTGTTGTGCTGACATCAGTGTCAGCTCAAGACATTTTGCTGCCTGAGATAAAGGAAATATGGTGTTGTTGTTCTATGTATAGAAACAAAATGGGCTGCCAATGGAATTTTAATTTAACACTGGCATTGGAACAGTATCCTCTACTGGTAGCAAGATAGTTTACAAGGGGTGGGTGGGTTAGGCCATATGGCAATGTCCTCAATGAGGAGATGAAAAGAATGGCCAAGGGACTCAGGACAAACTGCTACTATTCCCCTTGGGATCCACCATCTGAATTCCCGAACCATGCGTAATGATAGACACAGCCCTGGTCTACATGAGCAGCATTAGCCTTAGCCACCCACAGAACATTGCAAGGGGGCATACTGGCTGCCCAAATTAAACTTCTGAAAAACAAGGCCACTCTTAAAAAATTTATCCAAATAGTATCTCACACACACACACACACATATATATATATATTACATAGCAGTCTCTATCCTCACTCTATCTCCTCTCCCCAGGTTTTGTAATGATACTAAATCTGGGGCAGTGTAGAAGATGTAAAATGATGGCCAAACTGCCCATACAATTGCGTCTGCCAGTCCTACTCACTTTGGCTGCATCCGCACTGCAGAAATAATCCAGGTTGACACCACTTTAACTGCCATGTCTCAATGCTAGGGAATTCTGGGAACTATAGCTTTGTGTGACATTTAGCCTTCTCTGTCAGATAGCTCTGATGCCACAACAAACTACAATTCCCAGAATTCCATAGCATTAAACATGACAGTTAAAGTAGTGTCAACCTGGATTATTTCTGCACTTGGGATGCAGCCTGTGTATGAGCTCGTAAACAAAAACAAAACTAAACACATCTGGGGAGGGAGAACCTCTGCAGATGCCATTGGAAATAGTGGACTCCATCTGACACATCATGGAGAATTTCTTCTTTTCCTGGATTCAAAGACCATATTGTGGTAACAGTTTCATTAGACCAACAAAATGGTGCAAAAGACATCACACTAGCTTTGGAAGCTGAAAAAGCTTTTCCTGAAGTGAGGATGGTAAATAGAAAACATAAAGGGGAAAGAAGGCCATAGTGTCGGAGTCACAGCATCTACGGTTTGCTTTGAGTTAGTAAAAGGAAGGGCCTGTATGTTAGGCAATGTACCTTCTCAGCTGACCTGGGACAATGATGATAAATAGATAATCAATCAAATTTTGCTTCTCCATTGGATGTTTGAAAGGTTCAAAGTCTTTTTCTTGGGGGAAAAATAACCCAAGACACTGAGATATCCCCTCCCTGCATTTCTCTAGCACCAATTAGGTAAAGAACCTCAAGCGTGGAAATATCCCTAGGTACATTTAGGATGGTGAAGTAATGTCTCTACCTTTTAACCAAGACTAAGTATTGTTGAATATTTCCACAGATTGTCCCCATTACTTCATAAGGAAACAAAAGGGAATTTCTCTGTGAAAAGAATCATACTCTCCATGTGAAGGGGCCTAGCTTTAAACGTTCCTCAGAATTATTTTGAATATTTTTAAAAACAGAAAGTTTAGATTTCTGAAAAGGTGAAGAGAAAGATGCTGAAAGGAGCATGAAAGGAATGTGAAGGTCAGAAGCACAAGGACTTTTGAAACTCAGTCACTTGGTGTGTGGGATAGCAGCTGCATATTTAACAGTTCTTTGCCATTTGCAAATTGGTGTTGACTACCATTTTCAGCCAGCTATTTGCTTGTTTGTTTTTTAAATCTCATGTTCAAGAAATACAGAGAGCTAGACATCTATAATATAAAGGTCGAACCCCCCCCCCCCCCGTTTTTCCCTACATAACTGAAAACAGATCCTGGTATAATGGTTAGAAATCAAGCAAATTTTAGTAGCTTGTCTGCTTTAATATAATTCAGCAATCAAAGAATGTCATGCAATTGATGGTCCTGACATTTCCTTTGAGTGTCAACTCACTCACACAGCTCAGTACTCACCAGGGTTTACAATCACATCAAATAGAAAGAAATTGCCTAAGAAATATTGACAATGAAAACATCAGAGCATTGTTCTCCCCAACCCCTGCCCAAGACAGAGTTCCCAGGCTTTTAAAATTCAGCTGTGGAACTGCCACTTAACTCTTCAATTGATGGAAACCTAAGAGGCTCAGTGTCAGACTTTGAGCAATCAATAGGTACATATGAATCTAGGGATATACCTGTATAATGTAATTCAGAATTAGACTCCCTGTAGGAGATGCAGTTAACTTTTTTGGTGACATGGTACCTCCCATCTTATCAGGTGCCTGTGGTTTCTTAATAATTGCTTTTTTTCTTTTTTAAAAAAGATTTTTAGTTTAGTTTTTCAGTTAACATGATTAAAATAATATTCATATTGTCATAAAAATTGTTTTAAAAGACTTAGTTATAACATGATTTTTTTAAAAAAAAAAACACAAATCCTCTACTTTATATATCACTCATCTAAATACTTAAAGCTTTAACAGAACCTCTCTTATTTTCCATGAATCTGACTGGCACCCTTTCCCCTTTCTTAAAGTTATCCAATGTTTTCTCACACATTAATATGGCCAGCTTATCCAGTTCTACAAAATCATATAAATTTAAAAACCAGTCTTCTTGTGAAGGGATTATGGACTATTTCCATGTTTGTGTATCAATCATTCTTGCCACAGTTGTTGTAGTATTATTCCATAAATAATCAGAAATAATCCTGAAATAATGTAGAAATAATCCAGTGTGACACCACTTTAATTGTAATGGTTCAAATCTATGGAATTCTGGGAACTGTAGTTTGTTGTGTCCCCAGAGCTCTCTGATAGACAAGGCTAAATGTATCACAAAACTACAGCTCCCAGAATTGCATAGATTTGAATTAAAGTGGTTTCAAACTGGACTATTTCTGCAGTGTGGATGCAGCCTTAGAAATCTTTTCTGGGGTTAAATACCAATGGTTTCTTAATCATTTCATAAGGGATTTTCACATCTCATAAAGCAGAACAGAGCTGGGGTTCTGCAGATGTTTTGGGCTACATCTTCCACAATCCTAATGAAGGGAACCTGGCACGAGTTCACAAGAAGAAATGCCTGGATGCAAATGTCCCTTTGTTCTGGGTGTAGCATACTAAACAAATGTCCTAAGTCTTAGCGGCACCCACTTTGGGGTCTGGCCCCATCCACTTTGGGTTCTCTTGGCATGTAGACCTCAGCAAGTTTCAACCAAGGTAAGGTGGTCTTCGAAAATAAAAAAGAAAAGCATCCTATCCCTGCCTTTGAACAACAACAACAACAAAAAAAGGGGGGGGGGCAATTTGAGCATTTAATTTCTGAGGAACTGAGATGAACACATAATCAGAGTTACTTGAAGATGGGAAAGAGTGACATGTGAAGCTGATGTAGTGTTATTTCACAAAGATCCTTCTCTTCAGTTGGTAATACTTATTATAGCCACATAGTGAGTTACAGATACAGGTTTTTATGTGATGTAATTCATCTGTTCTTTAAAGCCAGAGCCAAGTAGCATATTCTCAGAAGACATTAAAGAGAGATGGTTAATCAAATAATTGCTGTAAATGTACCAGCATTTAAAAATACAGTGCTCTGACAGACTGACTAGGATTTTAATTATCTTTCTTCCATGCTTATAAACATAACCGTGGAGGAGGAATGACCCTGATTAATTTTTTTAAATCTAAAATGACAGGTTTCAATATGAGCTAATTGATTACAGAATCAAGGTGTATGTGTGTATGAGAACCTATATAAGCATTTGTTTGTAGTTGATCTTCTATCTTTGACATTTTATTTCATATTAAGCATGTCAGAAATTTGAAACTCAGATGCCTGTAAAGTATGTTTATAACTGTATTCTTTCTTAATCATCCTTTTCACCATCAGCAATGTGCTGTTATCATACAGTGAACATTACAGAGAAGTATGCATATTCCATACTGCCAAGGGGAAGCCCAGTAGCAAGAGTACACTCGCTTCCATCTTGCATTGATCAACAGCTGATGTGCTAAAGCAAATGACCTTTAATACTAGAGGTGGTATAGCTTGTTGGGCAAATAAGTTTCCTAAGGCTTCAGCCTTCACTTAGGAAGGCTGAACTGGAGCCGCGGCAAGTGCATGCCTTGGCCCCAATCTGGCCATTTCAGGGTGCAAAAGGAGCCCCCCATATCCTCATAATATCTTTCATTTACGCCCTTTCAAGTACAAGCCTAGCTCTCTCAGACTGTCTTCAGAAAAAAGTTCTTAAATTCTCAAGATGAGGTGGATTTCTTTTTGCAACAAATATCTGGAGTGCCAAAAAGGCCACTTTCATCAAAACTGTCAAATGCAACTGTCAAATGCTTTCTGAACTTTATTCCCCCCCCCCAATATACACACACACACACACACACACACACACACACACATATACTGCAAGGACTTGATGTGTCCTAAAAACTCTTTGGAGTGGGAAGCCTTCCAAACTGTGGTCAAATCACATGTGGGACTAAGAAGGTAATAACCAAACAAACTTGCTATTGCTGAGATATTAATTCAGATAGATTGTCTCAGCATGGTTGGACAGAGAGTGATGGTTTTACCTATCCCCACAAGAAATTTTGCATTTTCTCCATTAACCACAAGTCCTAGAGTCTACTCCACCATCCTGCAATACTGTATTCAACTTTCCAGTTTTCCAGTTCTTGGCTATCTCAAGCCTGGCAACAGCCAGAAGCAAACTAATAAGTTCTTTATGCTGCAGGACTTTATAGTATTCTCTTGATAGTATTCTCTTTAATGGAAATGGACCTAGTTTTAAATGGTAAACAAGTCCATATATTTTCCCAGATCTTACTATCCATTGAAAGGGAAAGTTCTGCTTCCCATCCTGCCTTATGAAGCATTGAGTTCCCAAATGTTTCTTCTAGCAGACAATTATATATACATGCTATTTGGCCTTTAGAATATATAGCCAGAGTGACGCACATGTTTTTTTTTTTTAAAAAAAGTAAGTGGGCAGGGATATTCCTGTATCTGAAGCAGTTTCTTTAAGAATAAATGTAGCTGTATTATTTAATACCAGTTCTGATTACCAGGGCCCAGAACACAGATTAGTTGTTTCGTTGTGATAGTCATCCCATTGTGGAACAGGTCTCCAACTGTATACAGGCCATAAGCCTCCCAACCTCAAAACTGTGCATATTTTTCTGGGCTCTGGAAAAGAGGGTGAGTAAGAAAAGGTCGTAAAGGGGAAGGGTAGGGAGCCAAGAGATGCGTCCATTTCTTCCACAAAACCAAGGCAGTGAGCAAAAAAGGGTTATTACAAATTTTAGTGAATTTATATATAGATTCAGAAAAAAACTGATCAAAGGTAGCAGGGGATGCAGTGTTAACTTCAATGTCTGCCCAATTGGTCAAACTATTTCTGCTAATCAACTGGGTGATCTGACTTAGCTGAGAAGCTTCAAAGTAAAGATCAAGTTTCGGAAGTGGCAACCCTCCATATCCAGTTTTAGAATGCTTGACCGCTTTTGAGAAGTGTGGGCATTTCCCATTAAAAACAAGGTAGTCCACTAACTTGTTCCAGCATTTAAAGTATAAGTTTGGTTGTCTCAAGGGAATCGTTTGAAAAAGAAACAATAGTTTTGGCAGAATGAAAGATTTAACTAAAGCAACATTGCCCAAATGGGAGAAATGAAGTGACTTCCAATGGTCCAGTTTTGATTTAATCCATTTAGTAATTGGATTATAATTGCGAGGGATACGTTGAGAGATATCTCTTGTGATGATGACCCCTAGATTGTTTAGACCCGAGGGGTTGATTTGTATGTGTGTTAGTCCCTCCCAAGAGTGCTGGTTTTCAAGAGTTGCATTGAGACAGAGCATCGTAGATTTTTGATAATTTATTTGGAACCCAGAGAACCTGCCAAACCGTTTCAATATTTTCTCAATCTCCTTGAAAGAATCAGGTAAGTTTTTAATGTAAAGCATCACATCATCTGCGTAAAGCCCATTTTATGCATAGTCTTATTGATTTCTATCCCTTCTATCTTGTTGTTGTCTCTGATCAATGTTGCAAGAGGTTCCAATGCTATTGCAAAGAGGAGTGGGGACAAGGAACAACCTTGCTTAGTGCCTCTTTGCAAGGTGATGGGTACTGAGTCCTCCTTATTTACATATATCATTGCTCAAGATCCCCAATACAGGTCTTTAAGCAAATTCACAAAGGGAATCCCAAAGTTAGATTCCCCAAGCAAGGCAAAAAGATAGGGCCATTCAACCATATCAAACGCTTTAAGGGCATCGAGTGAGACAAGTGCCAGCTGTGTACCTTCTCTTGAGGCATAATGTATAATGTCTAATGTTCTCCTGATGGCATCTGACAGTTTATGCCCAAGCATAAACCCAATTTGGTTCGGACGGATATAGTCAGTGATGAAACCATTCAATCTGGCAGCTAAAATGGAAGAGAGCAATTTGGTATCTTGATTAATTAGTGCAATTGGTCAAAAGGATTGCGCAAGCGGTGACAGTTCATTAGTTTTAGGGATAGGCATGATTCTAGAAATGTTCCAACTATTTGGCACTTTTCTTGTCAACAAAATCTCATTTTGTAATGCTACTAAATGTGGACTAAGGCAGTTTTTAAGAAGTTTATAAAATTCCCTTCTAAAGCCATTTCCCCAGATGGATCCGTTTGAGGGTATTATCTAATTCTTTGGTAGTGATGGTTTTGTTAAGAACAGCAGTGTGATGTTCTGTGAGTTTTTTTTAATATTTAGGGACATAACAAATTGAGTATTTTCATTTGATCAGAAGAGTATAATTTAACATAGAAATTATGGAATTCTTCTAAAATTTTAAATTGAGTATTATGCTTTTTTACATACACAATAAGGATTTTTTAAAAAATAAGGATGGCGGAGGATGGTATTCTTCCTCTGCTGTCCAAGAATCATAGCATTTACATTTCTATTCCACTTCATACTGAAGTGAGCAGTCTCTAAGTGGTTTATAACATGTAAGCCAATTGCCGCAACACGCTGAGTACTCCTCCCTCTGAAAGGATGGAGGGTTGAGTCAACCTTGGAGCCCCTGAGGATCAAACACACAACATTGTGGCTGCAATATCAGCATTTAACCACTGCACCACCAGGGCTCCTGGGGAATGTCCAGTACTTTTTTTATCCTAAGTAGCAGCAGCAACAGGGGGAAAAACCCTAGGCTTTTGTACAAAAAAATTATGTCTGACACCTTGCATTGCACTGGCAAATTATAAAGTTCTGCCAGGTATGGCAGTAGTTAAGGCTCATCCTCCATTACCACTTGTCCTATATATTTTCTGGTTGGGCCTTCCTCTCTCTAGCTACCCATAGGCCTCGGAAGAATAAAAGATGGGGAAGAGGGGGCTAGGATGCCAATATACCAGCTCTGTTCCTGCAATCAATGACAGGAAAATAGTATCATCCTTTTCAACCTCCAAAGGACACATGGGAGGTCCTGGAGTTCTTTTTCCCCCTTGAAGGCAGCTGCAGGAAGACCATTGCTTAGGTGCCTAGGTGTTCCTCTTCCTTCCCTTTTCCTCCCCTGGCCACTTAATGGCTGTGGAGAGGAGCCCCTAGCCAGAAAACAGGTATGTGGCTTGGGGAGGGAGTTGTAGCTGAGGGAGATGCTGAATTCCTTAATCTGCCACAACCCAAAAATAGAGGTATCTTTTGAATCTTTTTGTTTTCACATGCAGGAATGAAATAAGCAGACTGACATCCTCAGTTAGAACAGCCAGATCTGTCATGCCAATCACACTGTAAAACTACAGGCCCAGGGGTAAGGAGACTACTAAGGCAATCTCCATTCCATCCATGAATGGTCCTTGAGTAAGCTGGCACTGAAGCTGTGGTGGCTAGTGACTTGTCTGTCCACTGAATAGTGAAATGCTGCAAGTTATAGTCTAACCTTCAAAGGTGGTCCAAAAATGGGCTCGGTGTGTGAGCAGCCTAGATTCTGAGGTGGACAGCCAGGGCTGAGACTGTGGATGGAGGAATCAGAGTATCCAATGGGCCAGAGACAGAAGATAAGACCTAAGCACAGAAGCCGAAATCCAGTAATCCAATGGGCCAGAGGCAACAAACAGACAGAGATCTAAGCACAGCCAGGCTAGCAAAATGCAACCAGAGCAGCAACAGACAGTACAGAAGAACATGTTGCTGTGACAAAAATTGAGAAACCAATGCAACCCTTAAATTGCTGTACTTCCAGCTGCCCTGCATGAGTAGGGATGGCTGTATCTATTGACGTAGCCCTGATCCTTCCAGGACTCTGGCAGTTCAGCCCAGGTCCTGCAAAGACTTTGGCGTCAGGACTCCAGCATTCAGATATCCCAGTTTCTTGAGATTATGGCAAAGATAGCTGGTTTGTGTGTGGCAGTAATAGCTTCTTGGCATGGGGTGCTATCTGAATATTAACAATATTATCATTTTACATTGTCTTGCTAAAATCATTGTGACACAAATATTTTATATTTAATCCTCTTTTTAACTCTGTATTTAATATTGCAGTTTAATGGATTGCATTGCATTTTATCTATCCCATTTTACTCCCTTTTTACTGGTCATTGATCGAAATAAATATGTGTATGTAGGTAGCTCTTTAAAATTTGGCCTAAAACCCAGAACAAATTCACTACCTTACTGCCATGAAAGCCACCAGCCTCCACTGTGCAGAGGACAGAACCTCTTTACTTAAGGAGCAGCAAAGAGACATTTTACACACACAGTCTCTGTAGGCCCCAAGGTCCCAACAGCATAGATTAGGAGGCTCAGCTGTTTCATTTTAAGAAGCTTTACTGATGTCAGTAAAGGTTGTCACTTCAACTTAACAGGCAAATGGTACAATAGTGGGTCTCAATGTGCGAATATTTGTCTCATCCCCCTAACATCTTATTAGCTGTTTAATACTGGCTCTGGGAATGGGAACCCTTTAAAAAAAATGGGGGGGGGGATATCATGATGAACTTGGAATGAAGAATCCCTAATTAAACACCACTTATATTCAAGCACAGGAGGGATAATGGGAGATAGCAGTGGCTGCAGGTTAGAGTATAAAGGGCAAGCAAACAGAGCAAAACTCATGATAAGACAGCGAGGAGAGGAGGAGAAAATATAATGTCAAAATGAAAGGCTGCTGGGCATCAGAATAACCCCCATAGAAAAGTATAGTTCACCCCTGTCAATCTCCTCAAAAGTGGAGGAAGGAAAAAGGAAAGAGCCAGAGAATAAGCCAGAAATGCTTTGATAAAAAGCAGCAGGACCATAATTTTACATAATTATACATGATTACGAAGGTGAATATTTAACAGTGACATTCTGACGCATTAAAAACTAATGGGAAAGCTTGTCTGTTGCAGAGAGCTACCCCTTTTGCTATGCTTTGTGTCCAAGTATCTGTTACTCATACGAAACTCAAGGGTATTGTCTCTGATGTGTTTTTCCATCACATCAAATATTTAGCTATTTATTCCTCCATTCGGCACTTACCAGCAAAATGTATACATGACTAATGTGGCACAGATAGCCATCACTTCAATCCTCCTCCCTGCAGTTTCCTTTTCATTGTAATCCAGAGGCACATTTCCACTCTTACATCTCACAGAAGCTGATTGCAGCTCCTTCCACATCTAGAACTCCTTGTCAAAGACAGTGCACTGCTACTCTCATGATTCTTTGACATTGGCTACGTTAGGTAGTAGGACTGAAGGGCCCAAGATCTGAAGGGCCACATGTTGCTCAATCCTACTGAAAGCAGGGACTGTCAAATTAACAATTTGTAAGATGGTCTGAGAGCCTTTGTGGCTGAAGAGTGGTCTACAAATAGTTTAAATAAATGAAATATAATGATTCTCTTTTTTCTTCTTTATTTTATAACAGAGGCATCAGCAGAAGTTCTTTACAAACAGAACCACTAAAGGATGGTTTCTAGAATGGTTCTAGAAGAAATAGGTTCTAGAACAGATCATGCCCAAGCTATCTCTGGAAGCCAAAATGACTAAATTGATGATCTTGTACTTTGGCCACATCATGAGGAAAGATGAATTTCTAGAAAAGGCAATGCTACTAGAAAGACGGAAGGCATTAGAGAGGAAGACCACATGCCAGATAGTCGGACTCAACCAGGGAGGACATGGGCCTGAGCTGGCAGGACCCAATCAGAGAGGTTGAGGATAGGGGGTCTTAGAGAGATCTCATCCACAGGGTTGCCATGAGTTGAAGTTGGTTCAAAGTCAGTTAACAACAACAGCAAAGGATGGTTATTTGGTTTTCCTCAGAAGATGAAAATTTGCCAGTATATCCCACTTTGAAATCTCCTATTACATCCCCCACTTGGAACTAGGGGTGTTATTCTTCATTAAATTTCTTCTCAAAAGTAACAGCAAGTAATTTCAGCAATTTTCTCCCTACTCAGGGTTTCTCAAAAATTGGAAAACATGTATTTCAACCATTTTCCAAATATTTTTAAACATTATTTTTATCCCTAGTTGAAACAATCAAGTCCAACTTAGACAACCCTAAGGTCATGGGGTTTTCTTGGCAAGATTTGTTCAGAGGAGGTTTGCCATTGCCTTCCCCTGAGGCTGATAGCAAGGGAGCCAGCATGGTGTAGTGATTTGAGCATTGGATTACAACTATAGAGGCCAGGGTTCAAATCCCAGCCTGGCCATGTAAAACCACTGCATGATCTTGGACAAGTCACATGCTCTCAGCCTCAGAGGATGGCAATGGAAAACCCTCTGTGAAGAAACTTGCCAAGAGAACACCAAGATAGGTTTTCCTTAGAGTCATCTAAGGTGGGCTTGAAGATGCACAACAATGAAGCTAAGAGCATGTGACTTGCCCAAAGTCAGACAATCAAACCCCTAACAAGGTTTGGTGCAAAAGGGGCACAAATGTAGCAAAATGATCAATAGTGCCCTCTAAAAGATTTATTAGGTGCTATTGACCATTACTTAAACATCAGATTTGGGAGCAAGGAAATCGTTGGGGACCACAAAAATGGCCTTCAGGTCCAAACTTCCCCTATCCCTGATATAATGGAAATCACGATGGCCTGGATCCGGAAACATATCATAATGGTCACCATAGAGCTATGACACATCGTCCCCTCACTCAATCTCACTTTTTAAATGCTGTAGCCTATTCAATACAACCACTTACTGGCTGGTAGAGTAGGGGGTTGTGGGGCAGCATCAAGCTATGTTATTATATCTGGATGCACAGTAGTCATATTATCTTCCGGGATCTCTAGAGGACCCCTGAGAGATCCTGGAGGATATCACTGTGCCATTTTAATGGATGTGTTGGGAAATATACAACAGCTTGAAAGGTAGCTTTGGTGGGATTGGTCATTGTGCAGTTGTACAGAATTTTGAACTCCACAATGATCCAAAAAGTGACTTACACAAGCCTTTGCAGGTTTCTAACAGAAGGCCAACTTATATTTAACAGATACAATTGTCATGATTAATGCCAACTCTAAATACCTGAACTTTATTTACAGTTGATTTCCCTAAATATGTTATACTTTTTAAGGGGGTGGAGGGGAGAAGTAGAAGAAAAAAATATTAATTATTTTCAACAATTGTTTTCAGTTGTCTCATTATTTTAGCTAAACTATTAATGAGTCGCTTCATTGGAAAATTCTTTGTTTTCCAGAACTGGAATCTGATGTGATACTTATATGGCTGAAACAAAAATTAATTTGTTAGGCTCCTGTAGCTGGCAAATGTCTAATTTGGGCTTGACTATTTCTATGGAAGCTGGTTTTGGTCTCACTTTGACAGTTATTTCTGCATAACCTGAGAGCTGCTGGAAATAGCATAATTACATTGAGGGCTTGCACTGTATTTATCTTCATAGAGATATTTTTGAAGATGTGACATCATCCCCCTTAAAAGATTTTGCTCCTTTTGTCAGGATGCCTTTGGATTCCCTTCTCAAAAGTTCTAACTAAGGATAAACATTTATTCTGAATTTCCCTTTAGGTGAAATTGTGATGGTAACTATGTTTAGCAGTGTTTTAAATTCCCTGTATCTGGGCAAGGGATGGGAAGTATATTGGAAAATAAATCAAAAGTTGTCCAACAAATATGTTTCTCAAGTGCTGAGAAATCCTACTGAGAAGATCATTGGACTGATGAAATTCATCTATACTATCTTCTATACAGTCTACATAAAAACCCACATTCACATAGCATGTCCAAATAGCCTGCACCGTTTTGGAAACGTTTTTGCAACAGGTAGAAAATTGCTAAAATTGCTTGCTGCTGAAGAATTATATCACCAACCTGGGCATCAATGAGGGTGTTTTATTCAAACTGAGTGCCCCATATATATTCTGCTTTTCATGCAATAGTCCCCAAAGATACATCTTTCCTTTAAAAAAATTAAATCTTTATTAAACAATAACAACACAACACAACAATAATCAACAATAAAAACATACAAATACAAACTATTTTCTGTATCTAAAAATATTTAGGGATATACAATACAACATACAATAATAATACAATACATAAGTGCTAATTATAAACCTACTACTAGCTACCAATGAAACAAAACAAAATTATTACTATTATTGTATGTTGTATTGTATATCCCTGAACAAATACATTGCAAAGGGAAATAGTGGCCTGATATAGACAGGCCAAAATAAAGCCGCTTCAAGTCACTTTGCAAATATGCTGTTTAAATGATACATGCGTCCTAAGAGTCAAGAAGCTGCACCAAAGCTACGCTCCAGTCCTAAGGACTGAAGTGCAGCTTTGGTGCAGCTTCCAGACTCTTAGGATGCATGCATCATTGAAACACCATACCTCCAAAGTGACCTGAAGCAGCTTTATTTTGGCCTGTCTGTATAGGGCCAGTGGCTTCCAGCATACCTGACTCTGGTTCAAACACAATTACCGATCTCACCTCCCTAGTTATATAAAAAATCTATACAGTCAAACCTTCATATCCATGGGGGATCCATTCCAGACCACCCCCCACTACAGACATAAAAAAACATGACAGCTAAAGTCTCATTGTTCCTAATGATGGAATACAGCCACAAGTGAAGACGTGTGCATGCGCCACCATTGGGAACAATCCCACAGATGGCAAGGTGCTGGATAGCAAGACCCCGCTGTATAATGCCCCTGAAAAGGAGTCTCCCATAACACATCAGCATGCCCCTAATCTCCACGTCCCTGCCAAATGGCAAACTATTAACCTATTTACAAGCAGAACAGCATTCAATCCAACTTAAGTGAACTTATGATTAATTTGCACAGAGTATCCTCCCCAGTCCGGTGAGTGGCACAAATGAGCTAAAAATTCCTGCTTGGCCTCCTAGAATGCCCAACTAACCTAGCAAAGAATCAAGAGTAGGATCAGAAGTGGGAGTGGAAATGGAAGTGCTGCAGAAAGAGCCCCAAACAGGAAGAGCACTAGAGAGCCTTGGCTCCCCATCATACATTATGCACAACTGTATGCAAAGCCAGTTCTGTATTTCACTCCTTTCCTGCCTTCCCTGCAAATGATATTTCCAAACCGGAGTGCAGCTCTGGTCAGGGAATGGAAATGTGAAATACAAAAAAGTAGTTAGAGATTCAGAGGGGGGAAAAACTATTTTTTTCTAATGCTTTAGTAGTTTTGATATGAAATACAGTGGGCTACCGTCTTGGGGAAGAAAAGGACAAAGCAAAGCAAAAAACCCTCCAACAGTGTAAATGTAAGAGCATGAAACGAAGAAGTGTCAAATGAAAATGTGCAAGACTATTTATTTTGCTTCTGAAGTTCATGTTCAAAGGGGGAAGTCATGCATCTCCTTCACAATGTGATGTGTGAACTTTACATGCTTCTTGTGCTACCACATTTCATTGTGTGGAAATTCAAAAAGCAGATGCACTTGCATGTCATCTGTGTAGTACATAAAAGAATCCAAATAGATATACTTCTTAGAAGTGAGGTGAGGAATGAAAATGACAATAGATACAAATGCAAAAGTTATTTTTATTAGACACCAGCCATACACACTATGCATTCCTGTTAATTTGTTTTATGCATAAGGTGTTATTATCAGGCTGAATACCAAGTGACTTTTCTAATCCAGAGAGTATGGAATAATTGAACAGAAATGAAGTGTCATTTCTGATTTTTTAATTAAGACAATTCCTTTAAAAGTCCCTACTGTATTTTCAATTACTTTTATCCAGAAAGAATGTTTTAGTCAGAATTACCTTATTAAATACATTATGAGTTACAGCAATAACAATAAAAATGGTAATAGAAAAGAATGCAAACAGTGTTTCACATGGGAAAATGCTGAATAATTTCAGTAGCATTAATAATGACACATGTAAAAGAAGTACTCTGGATCATTGTTGTATGCCTGCAAGTTGTTCGCAACTTGTGGTGACCCTAAGGCAAACCTATTATGTGGTTTCTTTAGCATGATTTGTTCAGAGGGGGGATGCCTTTGCCTCCTT
>NC_056522.1:136503835-136538809 GCF_019175285.1 Sceloporus undulatus
ACATTACTGTCCACTCAATGACTCTCAGGTGATATCAATTTGCATCTGTTCACTTTGTCATTGCCTCATATGTCCTTGGCTTTCAGGACCTTCTAATTACATTACTTACAACACCTGTGTGACAATTCAATAACTTTTGCTGTGTCATGTTACTTTCAAATACATTCATATACATATTATATTTCTTGTGACTATATATCCCATGTGGCTTTTTCCTGACAATCAGTGCGCCGCAAGAAGAAGCTCCGAAATTGAGCTTCTTTTTTGCTCCGCGCGGGAGCCGCGCGGTTTGGCTGCTGCGGCTCCCGCGTGGAGCAAACGGCGGCGGCGGGGAAGCACCGCAAAGCGGCGGTTTGTAACCCGCCTATGTGGTTTTTAAAGAATTTTTCACAGAGGGAAGAAAATCCCTGAAATTAACCCTTGCTAATTTCCATCTGGATAAAGCACACAAATGAAGAAGTGCCCTGCAGAAATTAAATGCATGTGGGAGGTCTTTCTTGAGTGCTTTGCTTACAACACTGATACCCACAGAACAGTTTCCATGATCTCATAATTAAAACGTTTTGATCAGTTGATGGACAACATTTCCACTCACTCCTGTACCAATGCTGGTTTTCTTTTTATATGTTTCAGTCATATTTCTGCCTAACTGATTAAAAATGGGATACTTGGTTTTCAGTCATACTGCAAAAGCCCAACAATATGGCCATAATTAATCAGAAGCATCATTTAATCCTGATCATTATGTACCATACCAACCTTGGGAGGTTTGACTTTATCAGAAACAGTCATAGTTAGTGGATCAGCCAATGTGGAAGACAATGCCTTGTGCCTCTAACACAAATATTGCCAACACCCCTAAAGTATGGACTCAAACTTTTAAGGGTAATATAACCTCAAATCCAAGACAGATGAGTCACCCACCAATAGTATTCAGATACATCTCCTATGTTTATATTTTCATTCATGTACAAACACATAACAAAGGGAGATAACTATTCTTACCTTAATATCTGTGGGATATCTGTGTATATGAAATCTTTTCGGTAACAAATTTCACACTCTGGAGGGAAAGGACTGCAATGCAAACTGAAAACCATTATGTTGTGTTTGATTTTTATTGCTATGAAAAAAAATTAGTGTGGAATTAGGTAGTAGCAAGAGAAGACGATCGAAATTAAATCCAAGGAGCTTTACAAATGATCACTCAACCTGAACAGAGTCCTAAAATGGATATAAAAATTCTCAATAGATGCTCATGTTTTCTAATTAACTACTCTGCATCCATCACTTTGGATGGAAATCATATGTCTCAGGAGGTAAAGCCAAAAAATCAGAGTAATAGTATTATTTCAAGCTTCCTTACAGACTTTCACCTTACAGATTTTCAAAGGTAAATATATTTCTTACAAATATTTGCACTTCTGCTGGTTTAACCCAACCTTGAAATTTTACCAAAATATTTTACTGAAAAAATGAGACACTACCCTTCCTCTGTGAAGCACCATGTTTCTTTGAAGATGATTTCATTATCACTTGGACTTTTTTCTCTTTGTAGCATTGCCCTTCATTTAAAACTTTTCCTCAGATGCATGAAGGGATGTCATATTGAGGATGGAGCAAGCTTGTTTTCTGCTGCTCCAGAGACTAGGGCACAGAGTGATGGATTCAATTTACAGGAAAAGAGATTCCACCTAAACATTAGGAAGAAATTTCTGATGGTAAGAGCTGTTTGACAGTGGAATATGCTGCCTTGGAGTGTAGTGAGGTCTCCTTCTTGGGAAGTTTATAAATGGAGGCAGGGTGGCCATCTGTTGGGTATGCTTTGGTTGTGTATTCCTGCATGGCAGAATGGGGTTAGACTGGATGGCCCTTGTGGGTTTTTCCAACTCTATGATCCTATTCTATCTATGAGATTCACTGATTTCTATTGTATTTGGTCTACACACACACACACACACACACACACATGTTTATCATAACATATGTTAGTCGCATACTTTGTTATCCATGCTCAATGGGACCACCCTAGCAGCCACAGAATTGCTCATGCTGACAAGACTTTTAAGTGTGTCAGAAAATAAGTAAGTAAATAAGATATGTGATACAAAGTCATTAGAGACTGTAACATCTGAGACAAGTACATTGCATGTAGATTATGGACAGAAAGAATATTGGAAAATGTGTTTTTAACGGCTGAGTCTGGAGAAACCCTGACCAAATAAAGAAAAAGAAGAAGAAAATAAACCTATAATATTCACAGTACAGGACTCATTCATCACAATATTCACACATATTGGAACTGGAATTTAGTATCTCAACAGAAAATGACATTTATACTTTCTTTTTCTGTTTACAAGCTATTTCCAACTAACAACAAAAACAGCAACAAATCCTTTGGGTTTAACTTGCTAGGTTAAGAGCTTTCCATCTTCATTCAAGCTCCAAAATGCCAGGAACATGCAACTGTTAATAGTGATGCTCTCAAGAAATGCACTATTTAGGCAATATGGTAAGATCGTGGTTGTGGTTAGTTGCAGCCTCATCATTGCCTTGGAGCGATATGACTGTCAGTGACAGAAGGGGACCTTAACTCCCAGATTTGCTTGAAACAAACACATGGAGTCAGTGCAATTGAAGCTATAATGCAACTGAAGCTTCCATTCCACATTACGTGTACCTAACTGGCAACAAATGTCATCTGAACAGATTAATAGATTCGGAGTTGCAATCCTCTATACAGTTCCTGGACATAAATCCTACTTGTAATATAACTCTTGTGCTGCACGGAACTTACAAAAATGTTTAGTTTGGGCTAGATCACCCACAGGTTAAATTTTGTGTATGATTATGCCAGATAAATCAGGATGCCTGCACTCAAATGTCAATGCTTATCAACCATATTAATATCCTTTGCTCAGTGATGCCTTTTATATACAGTACATAAAAAATAACAAAATTCATTACAACTTTGCAACCTATACTACAGTTTTTTGACTACCTACATGTATCTCTTCCTTACGAATTTCCATAAAGTTGTTGCTGACTTTGGCACCTGTTCTTATACACAAGTTTTGATAAGACATAATATGTGTGAAGAGGTGTTTTATCACTAAGATTGTTTCAGTGGCTAGTGGCTTGTGTTTGTCCATGTGTCAATATTGATAATATATGCCGGTCAAGCTGCTGTCAAAGGCAAAAGAACACTGTTGGCCAAGGTTCTTTTTCTGGTTAATTGGCAACCAAATTAGAGAATGTATCTCAATTACATCTGGATATGAATAGGCAAAACATCTCAGAGCAGAATATAATTACGAATTTGCATTTACAGAAACAAGTTTAGATCTGTTATCAAAACACTGTGAGAGTCACATCAGCAGTCCTTAAATGCAGCATGACATCTTCCTCTGGTACTTTAATTTAAAAGAAGAATTAGTCTCATTGTTTTAAAAGTGTCATGGTGTACTCATAGTTTAGTTGCAATTCTTAGTAATACTGAATTTCTGGAGCTCTGTTGAATCCCAGGTTTGTTTGTTTGGCTAGACTTTGAACAGACTACATCATTTCCCCCATTAAGTGAGCCAAGCAGCCTTCCAAATAGCAAGTAAGACAGATGATAACATAACCTTCTGCATCCTCACCCTTGCGATGGCAAAAGTTGTCACAATAAGAATTATTTTGTACCTCAAGGGATTTTTTCCCCTGAACAATATTTATTAATTGCTTATTTAAGTCATTCAGAGGTTCCAACAAAATATACAAAGGGTACAAGCAAATGTCATTAAAACACATTTATCATTATGATAAACAAAAGAAACAAACAGAACAGAAATAAATGAAGCACTGCTGCATGGTATTTTATTTATTTATTTATTAAACTCTTTCTAACCTACCGTAAGAGTTAAAGGCAGAGTACAGGTAAAATCAATACTAATGGCTTAAAACAATTTCAAACAATAAAATAATTGAAATAGTCCACAGATGCATTTACACAGTAGAAATAATGCAGTTTGACATAACTTTAACTGTCATGGCTCCATCCTACAGAATCCTGGGATTTGTAGTTTTGTGAAGTACCAGCACTCTGGCAAAGAAGGCTAAAGACCTTCTCAAACTACAAATCCCAGGATTCCATAGGATGGAGATGCAGCACTTAAAGTGGCACCAAATATGTTATTTCTTTTTTTAAAAAAATTATACTACAATGAAAATAAATTGTGTCCCTCATAATGAACATAAAAAAGCCACTTGGGCTGGTTTCCAATTTGCTGGAAAGGATGCCATCATTTGCTGCGTTCCCACCATCTGAGATGCTGATACAATGCATCCATGTTCAGTCCTTTGGGGGAAGTGGGGGAGGAAGGAAATCAGACTTGCTCCGCAAGATCCAAGACTCAGAATTTGTCCAGGTTGTAGAAACATGCCTTCACCACCCGTCCTCTAAAATATCTTCCATTCAAGTCAACAATCACTTTAATTGCAGATTCAACTCTTTCAAACTCTAAAAATATTCTCACAGCTTCAACATCAGGAGCACCTGGAACCTCAAAGATGACACACTTTCCAACTTTGCCATATTTTTCACATTCTTAAAAACTCATCCAAGAAATCCGATTCAAATCCTTTAACAGAGATATTAAAGTGCCCAACCAAAGTGGTTCTGCTATGGAATATGGTTGGAGCTGGGGAAGTTGATGAAAACCAAATATGTTATTTCTAAGTCCAAACATGAAGTTAATTTGTTTATTTCTTTGTGTTTTGTATGTACCTTATGGACATAGCCTGAAAGCAATTTTATACATAATATTTTTTAATAATTTAAGCATGGCACATTTGGGTACAATGAACCATCAGAAAGCAAAGGTGTCATTATCTCAAGCACTCATTTTGGATTTTGGAATATTTTGGATCTTAGAATTCCAGATAAGGGATAATCAACCTGTATCACACTGGTTTCAGCACCAGCTAGAAGGAAATTAAGACAAAATAGCTAAAGAAGCCATGGGAGGCAGCAGAGGTTCAAAGAATTAAACCAGATCACAGCCAGTTATGAACTGACCTCATAGACTAAGATGGGGATCTGAGCATACTGATCATTCAGATATCACACTCACGCGAAACAGGATGAGACAAGTGGTCTGAGGACTCCCTTTTGAAAGTTTTCTCTTTCTTGTTTTCAATAATGGCTCTAGGTGGCTCAAAAGAAGCAGCCTGCCATCATGAACTGTGTTGTTGTTGTGTGGCTTCAAATCATTTCCATCTTATGGTGACCCTAAGATGAACCTATTGTAGAGTTTTCTGGGGTTGAGAATGTGTGACTGGTCCAAGGTCACCCAGTGGGTTTCCATGGCAAGCGAAGAAACAAACTCTGATCTCCAGTCATAGTCCAATGCTCATGCTGGCTCTCTCATGAGCTACACACAGTAATCTAAAATGGGGCTACAAATGCCCTGGGAGTGATGGAGCATGATGATGATGATCATGATGATATGCAGTGTTTGTCACCACATACACTGTATGAACAGGGGACACCCACATCTCCTCCCTGCTAATTTTTAACAAGAAGGAAATAAGTACTTGTTCTTGTTTGTTCTTTTTTTTCTTTTCTTTTATAAACCTTTACTTATTTATTTATTTTTCATACCAAATTGGAAATAGGATAGAACAGACTTAATTAGGAGCACAAGCGAAAGTGACAGCAAGTGAAGTTTACCATCTTGGATCCGTTCCCAGGAGAAAGGCAAAGTATAAATCCAATGAATAAATAAATATGACAGATATGTCCATTCCCATAGGAGGCCTACAGTTCTTCCAAACAGCTGGCTCTATGTGCTGGGGCAGACTGTCATGAGACATGGTCATGAAGTGGCGTTTAGGTCAAATTTGGGAACTAGGCATTAGTGCAGAAGAATAATCAGGATCATAGGGCATCTAGAACACAAGGCAAGAAAACAAGACCAGAGTCAGGACCAAAAAAACCAAGACTAGAAATCTAGTTACTGGTTATGTTTATACCCCATCCTTCATGTAAAACTAGTGCTTAAAGTGGCAAACAAAAAAGAAAAGAAAAGATACAATAACAAAATGATAATTGAAACATTTAAAGCACATCAAATAAACAAATAAACCAACCAAGCAAGCAAATCAACAAGAAAGAAATAAGATTACCCACCCAATTAAATGCTACTTCAGAAGCAAGACAGCTGCAACATCAAAAATGGGTCTAAATGAAAAAAGTTTTTACCTGTTAGCAGAATGAAAACAGAGAAAGCCATACTCTAATCTCCTTTAGCAGATTGTCCATCCATCCATCCAGTGGACTCCATCCAGTGGAGGCAGCAGCTTTTGAGAGGTTTTTCCTTATATTCCCGCCCACATCTGACAATGGTGGGGAAAAGAGAAGCACTTCTCCTAAAGAGAAGTCTGAGCAGACTCACATGGGAAAATTTGGGCTTTCAGACAGCTTGGCCCCAAACCTGTTTGGGCTTTATATATTAAAATCAGCAGTCCTGTTCTGAGCGCCACAGAGCAAGAAGGATATTGACAAAGTAGTACATGAAGTAGTACAGTTGCAAGGGCTTTTCAGGGATATAGGTTGGAGAAGACAAATGACTTAAAGATCATTCTTGGGGTGTCAGGAGATCCATCTGAGTTCTAGCACAGGGAGGTTGGAGGAAGACATTTTATCAACATTGTCCAGGAACCTGACAGATCATGATTCTTCTTTCCTCCCTTCCTCCCTATCCATGTTTGGAATCAGTAAGGGACTCCAACAAGGAAAAAGAAAAGATTGTGGGAAGTATAGCAGCAGCAGCAGCAATAATAACAACAGCAATATTGCTATGGGGTCATGCAGGGGAGGAAAGAGGCAGCACAGTGGAGGAAGAATGGCAGATAAAATATGGAAAGAATATAGAAACAAGCAGTGTCTTTATTTAGTCTCACCTTATACAGTATATATATGGAATGAGAAATTCACAATGAGGCAAATTTGAACAAGATTATCTTACTTCAGATCAGTTTTTACAATGATTATTTAGCCTTATCAAACAGTATCCTGTGGCAATTCTCACCTTTTTCAGATTAATAACAGCACAATGTTTATATTTGCAGTCAGATTTTTTTTAAAACAACGCCAATAACACACACACAGAAAGGAGAAAGATTTGCAGCAATATTATTGCCACATCAGCTATTATTTGATGAAAACCTGGCCATAATGCCTTTAAAAAAAAGCCAGCCATTTTATACAGCCACATAAGAACGTTTTTCTCATCTGAAAATAGAATTGGCTGAAGAAAAATAGCAGTGGCCCAATCATCTCTTGGCTAGAACAGATTGTGGCATACTTTGAGGAATATCAGATATTAAAAGGGAACAACAAAAGTCTCTGAATTCAGAACTGTTTCAAAGATGAAGGGGAAAATGGAAAGCATATGTGCCATTGCTGCAAAGTCAACTTTTATAGTTAAAAAAAAAAGGTTTAAGTAACATAGCAGGAAACTATATGTGGAACTCAGTGCAGGCTTGTTAAAGACTGTAGCTGTTTTTATCTGTTGCATTCTGTTGAAACATAAACACAGTTTTGCAGGTAGCCTGACTTCATTACTGGCTCGTGACTAAAGGGGAATTGTTGTGGGTAAAAAGAAAGCATAAAGCAATGTTTTATCCCAACACAAAGCAGAAATGATAAGAACATGGCATCTGCTGAGATGTAAAGATTTGATAGTGGTACTCCTGTGGGGAAAAAAAATGCCACAGTTTGGGTTTCTGCTTGCTCCTTTCTACTGCTTAGTATTGCTGTGTCAGTGCATGCCTTTTTCCCACCTTGGGCAATTTGATCACTTTAGAGTTGTAGGAAATGTACAGTAAGGGTTCAGGCTTTTAAGTCATTAAACTTCCCATAATTCCAAGCTTTTTTTTTTAAGAAAACTAGAATGCAACACTTAAACACAGCTTAAAGCTCTTACTCAGACCTAGCCTCACCAGTCAAGTAGTTAAAATTCTTCCTGGATGATATCACTTTGGATTGCAGGGGATTGCTTTATGGTTATATGTCTGCGCTTTTCTTTGCAGATCTTGGAAAGTTACCCTTAATAAGAATGGAGGTAAAGACATGTTGCAGTCATCTATAATGGGGAAATGGAGAGTGCAATCCTACCACTGCAGTAATGGCGAACCTTTTGTGGTCCGTGTGCCGAGGGCGGGGCTTCTGCCTCCCAGGCAGGGGGGGCTTTGTGCTGGGGTGAGGCCCATGAAGCGGGACTTCCATCTTCCAGAGGTGGGACTTCTGCCCTTTGGAGGCAGGGCTTCTGGGGTAGGACTTCTCCTCCTGCCCTTTTGCGGCCTCCAGCTGTCTCTGGGAGGTAGCTAGAGGCTGGGGAAAATTGGAGGGTGGGGGCAATGGGCACACACCATTGCTTCTCCTCTTCCTGCCCTTGCCATGGCT
Source organism: Sceloporus undulatus (assembly GCF_019175285.1). Classification (NCBI taxonomy): domain Eukaryota; kingdom Metazoa; phylum Chordata; class Lepidosauria; order Squamata; family Phrynosomatidae; genus Sceloporus; species Sceloporus undulatus. The sequence continues at coordinate 136,512,285 of NC_056522.1, forward strand.
GCCAGCTGTCTCTCAGAATAGGGGCCCATGTGCTGCAGGAGCAATGGGCCCATGACCCCTTCTCCTCTCCGTGGGGGTTTGCCAGACCTGAGCCGGCCTTCCAGGGATACCTCAGGTCTGACAAAGACCCAAAGAGAGGAGGAGTCTGCCCGTGACCCCTTCTCCTCTCCGCAGGGCTTTGCCAGACCTGAGGCAGCCTTCCAGGGACACCTCAAGTCTGGCAAAGCCCCACAGAAAGGAGGAGGAGTCCGCCCACAACCCCTTCTCTTCTCTGCAGGGTTTTGCCAGACCTGAGGCGACCTTCCAGGGATACCTCAATTCTGGCAAAGCCCTGCAGAGAGGAGGTGGAGTCTATTCTTCCTCTCCTTCCCGGGCCTTTCTTTACCTCGAAAGGACTCCGAGTTAGGTGTCCGTTCATGGTGAAGAAAGGCAAGCCAGGAGGAAGAAGCCTCGGCATGCGCTCTGTCCTCTTCTTCCCGGACCTTCCCTCTCCCCCAAAAGGATCTCTGAAGCACGTGGCCCATTCCTCTTCCCCAGAGACCTTTCCCTGCCCCAGTGCCTCCGGCTTTCTCTCCAGAGACAGTGGGAGGCCCAAAAGTGGCAGGGAGGAGAAGGAATTGGCACACACATGCCTCTTCTGCCTTCTCCCTCATCCCGTGCCTGGCCAAATGGTGTCACATGCCACCCGTGGCACACATGTCATTTGTGTCAGAAAATACAATTATTGGAAGAAATGTTTAAATGAAAGCTTATTTCTTTAAGACAGTGTTGCTTTTAAGAAATTCAGAAATCATTACAAGGGTTATTGAAATAATAACTACTGATATTGTGGTAAATGGGGAATGTTTCCGTACAACTTATACACTGTTATTCTACTTTCAGTGACAGTGAATATTTCAAAAGTATATAAAAAGCTATCTAAAAAGCTATCTTTTTCAACAGGTCATCTTAATATTTTATAATAGTACAGTGTGACACATTGAAACCTAACAATATATTATATTTCATTACTTTATTTTAGAGCCAGGCAGTATGAATTTCAGATAATTTTAACTAGCATCCATCTCCATAGATCAAACCATTTTCCTGACAGCTTTTCTCAGACTTAACTTGAAATTTAAGCTGAAGTTGAAACTGTATATGTGATGGCATGTAGATAATGTACAATTCTATTTTGTAATTTTCTTGTCATTCAAAAGCGTCTAGCTCTGACTTGGTATGTCAAATCTGAGAAGTAACTGAGAGAGTGACACTTCTCAATCTTCACATATTCTCAGAGTCATTGAGGAAGACAGACTGTGATAAGCATGCTTATTCAGCATTTCATGAACGCCAAAAACTTGTCTAGCCACATCCTGTTCAGATCTTCAAAAACTTTAAAAAATGACTCTGGTTAGGCAACTTCATGCTCCAAATGTATCTCTCCTGGGGGGAGTGGCAAAAATTTGCCCACTTCAAAAGTCCCACTTCAAAATATGGTTCTGAACTTACCCCTCTGCTTATTCTGCTGAGTGGGATCCTAGGCTTCTGCTCCTCAATCCTTTTCTGATCGATTCAAGAATTTCTTCCACCAATGATGGAAGATGAAGTGGCAGAATATAGCAAACAGGGTATGAGGGGAAAGGAAGAATGGTGAAGTAGTCAAGGAATGAGTAGCTTTGGGGCCATATCATGCATCATGGCAGCTGTGATGTTGCTGGCAATGATGTCACCAAAGCATAGTGAATGCTCCCCAGCCCTTCATATCTTTTGGGACTTTCAGGGGAATGACTTGGCACACAGCTTTCTTGACATGCAGGAGACATGCTATGCTCCATTAGTTTTCCAACACTTATTGAGTCTTACATGAAAGAACAATGGTTCCTCCAAACACTCTGCTACCCTGTAATAATACTTCCTGTAATATGTTTGGAAGCCACATAAAAGAGGAATTGAGTGAGGCAGCTGTGTGAGAGTTGGGATAGCCCTGTCCCCATACACAATTTGCCTCATCAAAATCACATTTGAAGCTGCAAGTATTCTCACTGGAGAGAGAGAAAACAGAAAGACGTATGTGTACAGTTAGCCCTCTGTATCCAGAGATTCTTCATCCACAGGTTCCACCATCCATGGCTTGCGAATACAGTCGCCCCTCCTTTTTCACTTAGGATCCTTGCCGAACCCCCATGGCTTGAATATAGGTGCAGGGGTGTGCGGGAACGCCTCATTAATTCTCCCCCTGTTTGTCCCTTGTGCATAATTGACGGACACAGATCCAAAGACCGCGAGAACAGAGGGAGGACTGAATATATTTTTAAAATATAAATTCAAAAAGCAAACTTTGATTTTGCCATATTATAGAAGAGACACCATTTTACAATGCCATAATATTTAATGGATTTGAAAATCCATGGATTTTGGTATCCCGGAACCAAACCCCAGCAGATACCAAGGTCCATTATACTGGTTTTGCACCTATCTTTTTGCCTGGGAACTGGTACTGATGTCCCAGTCACCCTCCCTCAACATGACTTTTAAAGCTTCTTCCTTAAAAAAATGTTTAGTTTCTTGACTCATGGGTACTTGGGATCGAAGACATAAAGAAATAATAACAATTATATAATGCAACCCATTAAACATGAGAGGGGTATACATTGTTTCAGTAATGCTCCACGCCTTCAGGACTGCTTTACCAGTGAAAAAAATAGATGTCATACAAGCTTTTATAAACCATGACATGCTTAGTGGCTTCTGGTGAGTGGCTTGATTGAAAAATAATATAAAAGCATGGGATTATAGTATCAATGAAAACAAGTAAGCCTTTAGAACAGTAACTGTGGATAAATCCTTTCTTCTTTTCTCTGTTTCATTGAGTTTATCATAGCCTACGGGTGAACAACGCAGTACTGATCACGAATAAGTAGATCCCACTAAAATTTGCTTTTGCCCTGCAGATATAACACTGTATACTTTGGGAATTTGCTTCTTCCTTCAATTTTTTTAAAGACAGAGCCACCCTGCATGCTTCTCCAAGGCAATTATATTGTTATGCAAAGAATTTTACAGTTCTTATCTCACGCACCCATCTTCAAGATCACCCTGTGCTGTGTACGTCATTATCAGTCCCATTTTTACAGTGCCAGAGCAAATAGATTTTGAGTTCTCTCAACATGCCAGGGGAGAGCAGCAGGGTGGAATTCAATTTACGCTCAAGCCAATGCCCCTGTTCAGGGTTTTCAGTTCATTAGCCCAGCAATTCACCAGCTAGAGATGCTGATAGAGATTTCAGGTTAGAATCCTGCACAGACTTTAACAAGGATAGATTTAAAGGGCAATGAGGTCTGTACAGAGGTGGTATGAAGAAAGTCCTGTAAAAGCAGTTGTTCTTTTCCCTGTATCCATAGACAGTAAAACATCAGATGAACTCTACAGCATTAACTATACCAATATAATGATGGAGCTGCATTACTGACACAATACACAACCTGGGCTGCTTCCACACTGCAGAAACTGTGCCACTTTAACTACCATGCCTCAATGCTTTGGAATCCTGGGAATTGTAGTTTTGTGAGACATTTAGCCTTCTCCCTCAGAGAGCTTTTGGTGCCACAACAAGCTACAGTTCTCAGAATTCCACAACATTGAGCCATTACAGTTAAAGTTATGTTAACCTGGATTTTCTCTGCAGTGTGGATGCAGCCCTGGTTAGAGGATTGCAATGGTACACAATGGGGCACCACATAAGATGTCATGTTGCACAATAGGGAATCCCAACACATAATGAGGCACCACGCAACATGTCCTGTTGTACAATAAATGCTCCACCACACAATGGGGCACTGAAAAAGAAGGGGACTTATTTACCTAGCTGTGCACAGGGCAAGCATGACTTTCTCCTCCCTTGCATTTTGGATTATTAATATCCTGTTGGTCTGATGGGACAATGTTGCCTGCCTGGTGCTATCATTGCATAAGGGCAGCTTGTCTCACAAAGTGCCGTATTGTTTCACATTATACCCACTTTGTGACAGTCTTGGTGCTTACTCCACTTGTGCAATGGTTCTGATGGCAGAACACCACAATTCTTAAACTGTTAATATTTGTTTAAAATGTCATAGATTCTCAACGGGAAGCTAGCTATTGTTTTTCATTCACTATTGATTCAGAAAGTGAATCAACCACTACCATCACCATCTTCATTTAAGGAGCAGAAATAGTGGACATTATGGCATAAATCCCATCACTAATACCAACATGAGCAGACCGTTTGAATCACTGGAAATGTTAGAAGTCAACACTTGTGTGAGTTCCATTGAGTCAATGGCTCTACTCTAGTTGGGACTAATTGGATTTAGGTCTATAAAACTAAAGTGTTCATTCTGTAAACTGAAAGAGATACCTGCCATGAAAAGTTCCACCACCAGAATCTCCTTTTTGGACTTAATCCAATGGTTCTGATGGCATAAGGGATTGGGAGGGGGGCACAAATTTTGCCATTCCCCTTTTTCTCTCCAGAACTGCTCTGAGGAGTTGTAGTACAACGGAGAAGGCATTTCTGGAAGTCACCAGAATAATCCATGAAAATTGCCTTTCATAATTTCTTGTGGGGATGGGGGAGGCTTCACTTCATCAGCTGCCATTCTGTAAATGGAAAGAGCATTGCCATACATGGATTGGTGACTGAGGACCCCCCCCCCCAGTACAACAACCTTAAGAGGTAGTCTTGGGCAGATTAGGCAGGGAGTGGGATCTACTTTGCTTTTACTATAACCTACCAATCAGAGCAAAAGAAGCATTCTAAGAATTAAATAAACAAAAGAACCTGTTGTGAGCAGCCACAGGGAAGTATGTAAAAAAGTGCCAATGTGTTATGTTACCACTACAAGTTTTAAAATATGTTAATGATTTGACACTGAATAGGGATGTCTAAAACATTTACAATGATTTTAAATTGGCATTAAATTGTATGTCCTATTGTGTGTGGATGTGCCTTCAAATTGCCTAGGTGGAGGTGGTTTTCTTAGGCAAGGAATACTCAGAGGTAGCTTTGCCAGTTTCTTCCTCTGAAGGAAGCTCTTCTAGTGCCTGCCCAGACTACAAACTCCAGGGATGCGGGCAGAAGGTGGGAGAGCTACAAATCCCCTATGGAGTTCAAGCCAAACCCACAAGACTACTAAAAATAACTGTAGTGCAAGGGTGGGGCAGAGAGATGTAAAGAAAAGTGTTGGGGGAATAAAATAGCTGAATAGTAGCCAGATAAAATTGCTAATCAGAGAAGCCAGGAAGGCAAAAAACAAAAAAAACCCCAATAACATGCAGAAAGAAGATGATGGGGAACAAATGATGAATGATCAGCAATCAGAATGAAACAGCAGGTTTCCACAGTAAAATTCACAGGAGGGGGCATCAAAACCCCATATTCAAATGAGGTCTGCAAAAGGAGAAACAGAAAATACTGTAGATCTTTTCTCTTTGTCCCGCACCACTCTTCCTTCTTCTTTCCACACATTTCTTTTTGGTTGGCCATCATTTTTCCTCTCTGTATCTCTCATTCTGCATCTTGTCCTTTCTTACTATGAAAGAATGCCTATCCAGATTGACCCTGCAGCTCCAACCCTTGGGTTCCTATCACTCAATTTGTCCTTCTGCCCTCAAGATCCCTCTCTGGACCTGGTACCTGGAACTCAAAGTGACCACTATTCTGGACAAGTAACTGTGTTGATCAAAGGATTCAATGTGGCAAAGCATGATTAGTTTCCCTAATCAATTCTTAAATTAAAACAGTCAGACACAGTTGTAGAAAATAAAACTAATAGAAGAATTATGATAGCAATTAAGTTACACATGAACTTTCTGAATTCTTTCCACATTCCAAGCTCTCAAGGCCCTACTCATATCTTATCAATTCCTTTCATCCTAACTGACCTTCACTCTGTCTCTGACTGCCCTACCCTATTCCATCCTTTCTCCATCTCCATCTTTAACAGATAAGCTTCTAGGGTTATATCCTTTTCACCCCATGGGCCTGTCCTCACAGTATTATGAAGGTTGTGATTGCCTTGTTCTAACCAGCCTTGTCCATCCTCTCACTCAATGTTTGCACACCTCTCAGGGTGACCAGGTGTCAAAGGAGGACAAGGCATCACAAAATGTAGGACATTCAAGAGAAATGTAGGCCATTACAAAATAAAAACAAAAAAACTCACTTAATATAAATGTAAATTTATGCTTCTTAGTGATGCTTAAAGTGGAGGATATTTTGAAATTCCTCCTGGACAGAAGGTTGAAATGTAGGATATGTCCTAGAAAAGAAGTATGTGTGGTCACCCTAGCACCTCTGCACCATGAAGCAGAATATCAGTGAACAGCTGAACTCTGTGCAACTGAGATGTGGCCTTATGAAATGGGTCCCCTATATTATGGCCAATGAGAAATTTGAACCCAGAACTCACATCTCCATCTTTCCAACTCACATCTTTAACTAATGCACTCATGTGTCCCACTTAACAGCTCTTTTTGAAGCTCTGTCAGAGAATAGTTCTCTAGCTGCAGGACTGTCCTTTTGAAATCTGTGATAAAGATCCAGAAACATAAAAATGAGCAAAAGAGTCCATGAAGTTACCTATCAATAGTCAGTGCCCAGACAGCAGGCTCAGAAGGCACACAGGTTATCTGGTACATTCTCACTACACAATTATAGCACTATTATTCCATGTTGACTTCCATAGTTCTATCCTAGGAAATCCTGGGACTGGTAATCTAGTCAGGCACTAGAGGTCTCTTGGTAAGAATTCTACAACCCTCTCCCTTAACTGAAAATCCCAGGAGTGCATAGGATGGAACCATACTATTACATGTGGAACCATAGCATTATGTTTCTGTAGGGTGGATGGTCCCCTGGAATTTTCAGTTTAGGGAGAGGCATTTAGAATTGTCTTGTCATAGCTGAAAGGCAGATATTTCAGATTAACTAGAGACACAGCTAAGCAGAAGCCAGAGAAAGAGAAAGAGAGAAAGAAAGAGAGAGAGAGAGAAAATGAACCATGGCAGTTGAAGTGCAGCTATGGTGCTGTAAATGTGCAGTGTGAATGAGCTCCTAGTCTTCACTATTCAGTGTTACTTGCATATATGGCTTATAGTAATTATTTCTAAATTTGCATGCACACACATCTAGATCAGTACACAGAGATGTCATGCAAATCAATGTCCTCTTTCACTTTTGTTCACACATTTCCTTTTTCTGAAAATGTATAAGCACCCATTAACAACCTAAGATATGAAGATGAGACAGTACTATTAGCACAAACCAACAAAGACTTGGAGCAATTATTGAAGAGGGTCAAAGAGGAAAGTGTCAAGGTAGGCTTGATGCTGAACATAAGAAAATGAAAATAATGACCATGGAAAAAATTCATTCTAGATAAAGAGAAAACTGAAATAGTAAAAGAGTTCCCATAACTTGGATCAATCATTAATCAGAATGGAGATTACAGTCAATAAATAAGAAGACTAGGGCCTGTTACAGACCGCCAAAATAAAGCTGCTTCGGGTCTCTTTGGAGGTATGCTATTTAAATGATGCATGGGTCCTAAGAGTCCGGAGATCGCACCAAAGCCACACTCCATTCCTAAGCACTGGAGTGCAGCTTTGGTGCAGCTTCTGGATTCTTAGGATGCATGCATCATTTAAACAGCATAACTCCAAAGAGACTCGAAGCAGCTTTATTTTGGCAGTCTGTAACAGGCCTAGGAATGAGAAAGGCAGCTGGATAAAATCCTAAAGAGCAAAGATATAACTATGAACACTAAAGTGAGAATTGTATAAGCCATCATATTTCCCATCACCATGTATGGATGTGAGAGCTGGACAGTGCAAAAAGAGAATAGGAAAAAAATAATCCCATTTGAGATGTGGTGCTGGAGAAGAGTGCTGAGGATACAGTGGATGGCCAAGAAGACAGACAAATGCATCCTAGAACAGATCAAGCCTGAACTCTCCATGGAAGCCAGGAAGACTAAACTGAGCCTGTCATATTTTGGCCACATCATGAGAAGGTTTGAATCATTAGAAAAGACAATAATGCTATGAAAGGTAGAAGGCAACAGAAAGAGAGGGAGATCTCATGCGAGATGAATGGACTCAATCCAAGAGGGCACAGATCTGAGCCTGCAGAACCTGAACAGAGCAGTGGAGGACAGGAGGTCTTAGTGATGTCTCATTCACAGTGTGCCATGAATCAACCCGAGGGCAGTTAACAACAAAATACCATTCCTCTCCCTTTGTGGCTAGGCTTGGACAGCAATTTGGCCTGTACCAGTTAATAGATTTAAAAAGGATTTCCCTTCAAGCCATAAAAAAGATTCACTTACTAATACATCTGCATAGCACGCTCTTAAATAGGAATATTATAGAAGCCAGTTAAAGTTTTAACAACTCTATCTCCCAGTCTTCCACCATCTACTCTGTATCACTACCACACATTCTGGCTTCTGTTTAGCTTCTTTTCTTTGTGGTTATTCTGAAAAATCTATCTTTCATACTATGACAAGACAATTGATGTATACATCAGCACAGTTCATTGTTCCTGAACCACTGGGCCAGGGCATGAGACCTGGTGTGCTCGCTACATATGAACATAACAGATTACTCACACACACACTTGAGGCTTTGATCTGCAACCTTAGCCACTTCCCAATCTGACTTTCTCTATTCTAAATTAAAAAGAGTGCTTTTAAAACTCTGATAGATAAGCATGCCGGAGGCTGCTGCTGAGCCCGTAGTTTGGATGAAGGCCCAATCAGATTTGACATGATGTATTTTTAGAACTGAATGCTGGTAAAGGAGTGCATTCCAATCAAACAGGAAATGATACAGATCTTTCCCCAACCATATATCAAGGTGAAGTTCAGGCCACAAGTTCCCAAACGTATTTACCACACATACACTTTCAGCGATGGCTTACTTAGAGATAGAAAGATAGATGATGGCTTCCTTAGGCAATGAAGGGACTGGTCCTGAGACAGGCAAACTAAAGCATTTAGACTGCCAGGCCTGGGCACACCAGCCTGAAAATAAATCTTCAGAATTCAGTGGGATTCACACCTAAATAAAGATGCATAGCAGAGCACAGTAGGAAACTAAGGCTACATTCCAGTACTCACCCAGTGATGATGATGATGATGATGATGATGATGATGATGATGATGATGATGATTTATATTTATATTTTCTGCCTCTCCCTGCAGATCGAGGCAGGATTACAACAATAAAAACAACAATTACAAGATTAAAACTACAACGTCATATAAAATACACTCAATAAAACAATATAACCATTACCAATACAATGTATTGACTAAATCGTCATTTAAAGTACTTATTACAAATAGAGGTGGAGTAGTTCTAACTCTCTTATAACAGATTGGGTGGATAGGCCTGCCAGAAGAGATCCGTTTTAAGTGCCCAGGACTGCACTGTGTAGATCTAGGTAGATCAAGGAAAACTATGTATTGGTCTACGAGAAATGGGAGCACCATAGCATTTGACTTTTCTAATGTGTGACCTTTACTCTTGTCAAGAGGTTATATTTGAGTCCCAGTCCTGGGAAAAGAGCGGGAAATAAATAAATAAATAAATAAATTTAAGACAGAATATGGAGAATAGAGTTGCAATTGCAAGTGGTAAAGATTTCTTGGTATCTATTTAGTTAACATACAGAAAGTGAGATTAGACTCAAAGGAAGGAAGCATCAAAACTGGAGGAAGAAACAGCAGAGATATGGCTATGACACCACATTACTAGCAGAAAATACAAAAACTTCATATGGCTGCTGATAACAATTAAGAAAGACAGTACAAGTATGACAAAACAAACATAATAATCACAGAAGATTTACATAACTTTAAAGTGGCTGATGAAGATAATTGGAATTGCTGAGGTTTTTGGGTACATTTGGATACATATATTTCTGCACTGCAGAAACAATCCAGGTTGACACTGCTTTAACTGCCATGGTTCAATGCTATAGAGTTCTGGGAATTGTAGTTTTGTGAGACATTTAGCCTTCTCTGTCAGAGAGCTCTGGTGCCACAACAAACTACAATCCCCTGGCACTTAAAGTAGTCTCAACCTGGATTATTTCTACAGTGCGGATACAGCCAGTCATCAGTCAAAACTGAGACTATATGCAAGAAATTAGAAGTCTATGGCTGCTACCACATCAGAGAAAATAGTGCAGTTTGACACTATTTTAGCTGCCATGGCTCCATCCTATGGAATCCAGGGGTTTCTATTTTGTTGTGGCACCAGACTTCTCGGACAGAGAATATCTCACAAAATATACAAATACCAGAATTCCACAGATTTGAACCATGGCAGTTAAAGAGGTGTCAAAAAGCATTAATTCTTATCCTTTCTTGCTTCTTCTCACTCCCATGACTCCCGATTACCTCCTTTGCCTATACTCTATACCCCTTTTCCTCCCTCTTGCATCACCATTCCCTACTTTAATAGTTCCCTGCTCCACCCACCCTTCACCTTATCTTTCACTCACATGTTCACTGCTTCCCTCCTTGCTTCTTGGAGAGACTCCACCACCAGAACATTTCACCCGCTATTCCCCTGTCTTTGTGTTGCCACACCTCTCTTGCATCTTGCACTCAGCTGTTCCACCTCCCTTCCTTCACTCCTCCTTACCCACCATGTTCCTATGGGCCAAACTATACCTTACGACCAAACTGAAAAAAACTCCTTCTGTGCTTCAGAGATGCAAAGGAAGTGACAATGTCATTGCTGCAGGACAAGAAGCAGGAGGAGATGAAGATAAAGCAAAGTGGGACGGGGAAATGACAGCAGGAGCAAGGCTGGAGTGGGGAGGTAAGGTGGGATGGAGAGAAAGTGGGAATTATGGGGATGGCTCTTTCTCACTCACATATCAGTGGGAGAACCTTAACTGCCTCCACCACCCCATGAGATCTGATTTTTCTTCTGGTAATCTAATAAAAACACATGTATTGCTACTTCAAGCAAGTCATGAAAAGCCACAAACTCTAGGCAATTTTAAATACTTTGTTGCACCTTTCCCCCTTCATCTCAATGCCTCCATTTCTTTCTGTGCTGTCTTTGCAAGGAGCTTTGCAAAACAGGCTTCAGTTAAAAATTTATCCAGTGTCACTTTCCTACAGAGATGTCACATTGACCCAGGAAACTGCAAATTGGCATTGAGAAACAATCAATCATATCTAACTTTATTAGTAACTATTGCATTGTCTGAGATTTCACTGCCTAAATACAACCAGAAGCAGGGATTAGCTTGAGCTTTTGGGTTGTTGTTGTTGGGTTTTTTTGTTGGGGGTTTTGGTTTTTTTTTTTTCTGTTTTAATTCAAAACATTTGGACTAAGGTGTGCTTCCACATTTTATCCCATTACTCCACTGCCAAAAGGGCTGGAGATTTGCTTTTTTAAAATATGAAAGCTCGGAATCTGGGCCAGATGACAGTAGAAATGGGCACCAGGTAGCATTCCTAGAAGCTGAATAAAACTCAATTGATCTAGAGATATGGCAGTGATACTACTGACCGACTACCTTCTTTGAATTTTCACTTCTAGAGTTAGGTGCAGTAGCAGAAGAAAAAGACTAGGGGAAATTACACTGAGCTACAGAATACCAGAGCTGGAAGCATGAACTTGTGATAGAAGCACTAGTAATCTAGTAATAATAATCTAAACTTTTATATAAGTTATTATATTTCATGGTAAATTTAAAAAGTTAATAGTTACTGAAGAATTAATTCCAAAGAAGGTTATTAATATATTATCAATTTACACAAAAGTCGCACAAAAGGCTATAGCCCTCAAGCACTTTGCCAACATGAAAAGTGGCCTTCATCCCTTTTGTGGTCAGTCACCTCTGATGTAGTGGCATTTGCACTGATAATCTTGAAATACAGATTTAATTCTAGATTTGACATCTGATATTTTAAATATATATGTTTTAAAAATGATTTGAAATGACAAGAAAAGAGATTCCAGCCATGCATTAGGGAAAACTTCTTTTACCAGTGGAATGAACTGCTTCAGAGGATGGTTGGCTTTTAAACAGAGGTTGGACAGGTATCCTCCAGAAGTATTTTATGTGTATTCCTGCATGGCAAGCAGTTGGACTAAATGACCCTTGTAGTCTCTTTCTAAGATTCTATAATTCTAGGTATATTGCTGCTGCTGTTTTTAGTTTAATTTAATTTAATTTTTGGCCCCTGACCATTTCTGTAAGTCTAGGAAGCATTCAAGCTCAGCCTTGCCTTTAAAATGATTTCCTAACAAATAATGTTGACTTCCTCCACTGCAAATCCCTAAAGAATTCTTGGTGTGCTGTGGATAGTCTCCACATATTCCCTCCTCTCTGTCATGCAGAGGAATCCTGTTGACAGGGCATAAAGAGAATTTATGTAATGTATAATTAAAGATGCCATTAAGGTTGCCTTTTTTAAATGAAATGCAGTTTGCTCATTAAAGGAAGTGTGTGTTTTCCAATCAGTTTGCTTAGTGCTATGTGGGCACAGGAAATGTTCAAATCTCTTGTGACTAAAAAGAAATGACCTTACAGATGTGCAATCTAAACTGATACTCTCATTCCCCCCCCCCCCCCACACACACACACTTGTGACAGCTCCTTCTTAAATAATTGATTTCCTGGATGTGTGCTAACAGTTATTCCTCAGTTAATTTGCTACTCCCCTTTCAAATCTCCTTTTGTGCATTGAAAGAGTGCTATGTGGACAGTTCTCCTTAGAAACACAGCTGACACCTTGACATTAGGGTGCTGGGATGGGATGAGGGAGGGAGATGAGCCTGCCATTTCCTTCTTGGCACAATATGGCTCCAAGAGGAAATAATTTAAGCAGAAACAGATCCAGAAGACCTAAGGGTATACATGGAAACTGTTAAGGAAACATTAATTATTGAAGGCAGCACTGTCAGCAGCAGCACATTAAGCCACTGCTCCATGTGATAGGTCTGGTTTCCAGTTGTTTTCATGGACCATTTCAAGATACAAAGGGATCTTAAAGCATCACTTAGACAAGCTGTGTGAAAGAAGTTTTAGCATAAGCTTCCATAGACTTGCTCTATGTCCTCAGATGCAAGTATAAGAAAGCTCCTGTTACAACTTCTTTCACATATTCAGTTTCCTAAGGACTGGAGCATGGCTTTGGCGTGACTTCCGGACTCTTAGGACACATGCATCATTTAAACAGCATACCACAAAGTGACCCGAAGCAGCTTTATTTTGGACTGTCTGTATCGGCCCTATATTCTAGCACTATTCAACAGTAGTCCAGAATGTAGGCTGGCATCTTGTCAGCAACAATGCCCAATTTTTCAGTTCTGTCCCAGAATAACTGAAGTCAAATGGCTACCAATAGGATGGGATACAGAACTTGGAATTTTGCAACTACCATAATGAATTTTGGAGCGGCCAAAACACATGTATATTTACTTTTTTAAAGGTCTGGGTTGGATTTTGGTATCTTAAAACCCCTTCCAGGGTAATTCTGGGCAGAAGGGAGGGAAGAGTAATTTCCATCCTGATTTTTCTTCAGATATTTCTTTCTCCTTTCAAGTAATGGGATGGAAAAGTTTAGCCCTTGTGCTGGACAAAATCCTTTCTCATGTTGTGGGCTTGGCAGGGGGCTAGGAGAGCTTTCAATGCTGTGGATCCAGAGCCTCCCTTTCCCACCCACTTTCTCCCACTTTCCCCACTCCCTGATGTCAGAACTCTAATATCCAAGCAGAAAGGGCAAAATAAATGTGTAGGGTGCAGGGTTGAGAGCAACTCTTGTTCTGTACAGTTGGAGCTCTGTCCTATGACCACTGTCCAGGCACCACATTATACTGCATTGTACCCTGTAAAGAAGAGGGATGTTTCTCTTTTTATCTCTTCACATTGAAACTTGAAAATGTATGTAGGTTAACTAGACTTATTATCCCATTAATATAAAAAATAAATGATACTGAGATGATGAACTGACTGCCTATTCAATACAAAAGAGTGAGGGAATTAATATAAACCTTGAGCACAATGCATCTATTATTAGAAATTGGGTCAAGTTGCAGGGTTAATCAGGTAGAAAGCATTAAATGGTTTTATACATAATTTTAAGCTGGAGCAGTGTTAATTGAGGGGTAGCTCAGACTTAACCATTGACCAGCATCCAACTTAGCTCTGGGAAAACCAAACACCCTTCTGATTATCTATGTGAGATCACAGTGTTGAACTGTAGATGCTTTTGGAAGCATCCTGCTCTGTGTAGAAGTACCTGGGCAGCAAAACTAGCTGGGGAGTTTATCAAATGGGAGGAATTTCTCTTAAATTAGAATGAAAAGAAAGTGGGGCCAGAACGTATTCACTTAAAGTCACTAGTTTAGTGCAATTACATGAATGCGCATTGTGTTTGAACTGGCTTCCCATTGCCCAAAAATAGCATGCCATTGCTCAAATTTGCATGTGGCTGTCTGACACGCAATAACATGAAACCACATGATTGCCTTCAGACTGACTTCCCATTGCTCGAATTTGTGTGCAGTGGGTTATCATGCAATAATGTTAAACTCCATGATTGCGTTCAGATTGCCATTGGATTATATTTCCAATTTCCCTTGTCTGATAAACTCCAAGGACAGCTCTGCATAGACTCATCCAAGCAGTTCACAAGGCAGGGCAGCTTGAGGCACACAGGCCTGACTCTTGTTGCTGCCACCCTCTCCTTTATTCTTCCTTTCTTCCGTCTGCCTGTCATGGCCAGCCAAGATCAGCTTTCGGAGGATGAGGAGGAGGATGAGCCTCCTCCAGAGCAAGAGCTGATTGAGGCTACACCAGGTGGCAATCCTGCTCTGCCAGCTCCCAGCTGTGCTCTCCCAGCCCCAGAGGAGGAGGCCCAACCAGGTCCTAGTGCTAGAGAAGGGCTTCCTATGGTGCAACAGCCTAGTGGTGACTGTGGGGAGAAAGCTTGCCTGGAGGTGCCTACGTTCAAAGAGAGAAGGGCTGAAAGTGCTTGCAGGTGCAGATCCAAGAGGATTGCAGAGAGGCAATTAGCCAACCAGCCTCAGGTGGCACGGGGGAGAGTTTCCTTACTTAAACTGTTGAGAGACCTTCACTGTTTGCCAGAGTTTATTGCATGATCCCTTGGTGTGATTGTTGCTGGCACTGGCTTCTTGTATCTTGATTCCTTGTTGCTTTGACCTCGGGCCGGACCCTTGTTATCTTCTGGCTGCTTTGACCACTCTGACTCCCAGTATTCTGACTTCGGCTTGGCTTTTGGTTTGCTTTGTCTTCTGGTATCCTGACCTCGGCTTGACTTCTTGGACTGCTTTCATGCTGAATCCTTGCAAGGTCTGTGTTTGCATCCACTTGCTTGGCTGAGCCATTCTTATCAGTGTGTGTCTATGAGTGCTGGCCGCAGTCCCGGACACTGCCTCTTGTTCCTGTTCACTTGTTCCTGCTTCTTTTCCACAGAATATTGAATTTCTCAGGAAGTCTCTGTGCATTTGAAAAACTTTTAGATGCTGTTTAGGTGAAAAAAAGGGGAAGGGTAGCTCACAGGACAGAGACAATCTGGATCTCAAAGGAGGTGTGTGTGTGTGTTGCTAAAAAGTTTAATTTTTCTTCTTATACATCAGGGCCAAAAAGGAGGAATGGCCTCCACTTACATGAATATCACTCTATACCAGTTTAACTGAGAACAATGCTAACAACATATTAGCAAAATGTAGGCCTGTGACTCCAATATTGTCTTTCTTTCTCTTATTCCTGTTTGAATTTTAACACCTTTACCTAATGAGGAAGCCAGTGGAGCACTGAAAGTTTGCATGATGCATTTTGTGCATCTGGGTTGATTCAATAAAGGTATCTATATTTTGTGGATTTTACATTATTTTATTTTACTTTGATGTATGGTCTGCACAGCTATCCCTGGGTATGTTCTCTAGAATCACTCACAGCTATGTGCCAACATATTGTAACATACTAAAACAGACACATGAAAACAACTTGGAATACATATACATTTTCCCCATTACATTGGAACCATCAAGTGTAAAATGAGCTACTTTAGTAACACCATTCAGCTTTAAATGGAAGTAGGAAAGTGTGTACAGCCCAGAACGTCTTTTGGCTGGCATCGTAGTCGAAGAGCTAACATCAGCTTTGCAAGTGCCAATGACCTACATTCCTGACTCCTATTAGAAAAGTGGCAGTCTGAATACATTTGTCATATGGAGAAGACTTAAGTGGTGTGGGGCAATTGACATCCGCCCTGGGAAGTGCTTTTATTTTGTTGTTGACTAAAGTTCAGTCCTGGGTCAGGCTTTGCCAAAAAAAGAGAAAATAAATGCTCCTGCGACAAAGATTTGTGGTGCAGACAAAAGGAAAAGAATTACATTTCTCTAAAAAGAAGTGAACTGTGTGCAGATCACACACCCAAAGGTAACGCCAAAGTAGACCTTTGTGTTATGGAAAGCTGAAGCTTTTAGTGATAGATGCAAATGTGCCAGTGCTTAGCAGTTCCCTTTTTCGCATGCAAGGGATTAAAGGCTGCGCCATCATAGAACCTATTGTTTTGCGGCTGATTTTGTCTCCTTTTGGAATGCTGTAATATTGGGTGTGCATAGCAAAGATCTAAAAGCCCTGTGTGCCTGTACTTCACTTCCATTAAATGACTTTAATTTAATGACTATAATGTAGAATTGCCCACAGAGATTCAATTATCTTCAGACATAAAAGTACAGCAAGTAAGGAGACTAGAAGTAATATGCATAGCGATCACAGCCTTTTCTTCTTTCAACTGAGACGACAACAAAGGAAAACCTTTTCAAAACTTCCAATTCAAACATACTTTTTGACAAGGGACTGGGGAAATCTATATTTTGGGCTTCACTTGTGATATGAATTAGAATGATGAATAGTTGGCAGCATCAGCAGGACTCCCTAAAGATATAAAAGGTGGAAATCTTTATGATTTGGTGACAAAAAACCCTCACACCCATATTTTTTCCCCTGAATATGCTTTGCTTTGGGTAGTGGGTGGGGAAGAATAAAGGCTTGATTTCCCACAGCAGTGCACTTGAACCTGAGCCTAACATACTCGTATGTTGCAACTTCATTATTCAGCTGAGCCATATGAAGAAAACTAAAATTCAAATAGACTTTCCAGTCTCACACCCTTAACCACCATCAACACTTTAAAGTAAGGAATGAGGATTTCAGTTATAAACCAATACTATATTTTTCTGAGTTTTTTGGGCTATGTGGCCATGTTCTAGAAGAGTTTATTCCTGACATTTCGCCAGCATCTGGGGCTGGCATCTTCAGAGAACGTCTACTACTTCACATTAATACTACTGGTATATTGTCTGTGCTTGCAAGAATTGTGTTTCCCCCATTCCCTGTCCAATGCACACTGCTAAAAGCATCATTCTTTAGGAGACAAATTCCTGGGTGCCTGGCACACAGAAGTCAATCAAGCCCTTTCTGACAAGTTACAAAAGATATGATGTCTGATGTTACCAGGGCTGGTATCCATTTTTCTAAAAACGATTTTGCCCACTCAAGTCTTTCTGTTTTTCCCTTTTAGAATATTTATGTTTCACACAGGCCTCCTTGCACTAGTTTTTATTCATTTATCTATCTATTTCAATACTCCACCTGTCTCACAGAATGGGACCCAAGGTGGCTTCTAGAAAAAGTAAATAAATAAATAAAAACCTTTTACAATAAGATTTAAAACCCTTAAAACAATCTCATAAAACACATTTTAAAATGATCAAAAATTTAAAAGATAAATAAAAAATCTGTCCACCCCCACAAAAGCTCTCCTGTTTATGCACTAAAAGCCTGTTTAAACAAAAACGTCTTTGCCTGCTGGTGAAAGAAAAGCAGGGAGAGGGCCAGCCTAGCCTCCCATGGAAGAGAGTTGGAGAGGGTGTGTTGTGTGCTCACCAAGTGAGCCTGTGATGGTGGGACCAAGAGAAGCCTTCTCCTGAAGATCTTGGGGCTCTAGAAGGTTCATATGGGCAGATACAGTCTTTCAGATAATCTGGAACCAAGCCATATAGGGCTGTATTGATCATGACCAGCACTTTGGATTGTGTCTGCTGCTTACTTTAATCTGCTGCTTACTTTGTCTTCATTGTATACTAGTTAGTATTATTTTAGAGATGTTTTAATCATATAATGTTTTAGATTGTATGCTGCTTGACAGGTTTTTATTCTTTTTCTTATTTTATTTGACCCCTATTATGTAAAGTGCTGTGCAAACTTTACAGTGCTCTATAAATCAATGTTAATAATAATGCCTGCAAATGAACTGGTAACCAGTGCTGCTGTTTTAACAAGGGAGTTATATGTTCCCTTAAACTGACCTTGGTCAGCATTTTGGTCACAGCATTCTGGATGTGCTGCACTTCCCAATTTCCAAAAGGAGCCCCACATAGAATGCATTACAGTAGTCCAAACAGGTTGTAGTCAAGGCATGTGCCACCATAGCTATATCTGACATCTCATGGAACAAGAGCTGCTGGAGCACTAATTTTAACTGTTTAAACATAGTCCAGGCCATTGCTGAAACCTGAGCATCCTTTCTGGGACAATGTGGTCAGTGTCTGCCATTCGCTATTAACTTCAGTTTAGGTTATCCTCAGTACCCGTGGGAATGGATCCCCTGCAGATAGCTGAGTCGAACTGTATCTTGCCAATATTTTTGATGTATTGCCAACAAAACTATAATTATGAGTGTTTTTCATTTCAGTTCATTTTTGGCAGAATTTGTCCAGTCCATATCTCCCTGAACCAAAAAGGGATCTGAATGAAATTTGCAACCAGCAATCTGTACATTTATGAGTTTGAACTGAACTCATGTACCAACAACCAGTATATTTGCTAAATCTGTGCATCTGAAAAAATGCACGTGATTAAATATTTAAATTTCTAGAGTGCACACAAACACACTTTAGCCAATGGGAGAAACTGAGTACAGTATATATTTTTAATTCACACAAAAGTCTGAACACATAGAGAGAAGCACATGGAAATACATATGACTCTCCATATGAGAAATAATATCATCCAGCAAGTCAAAGTACACCCTGAGAACTCTAAACAACACAGTATAAGCATTATGCTTAAAAACTGTCATTACATTATTGTCATATGACAGCTGAATTGTGGAAGTATAAGTGTGCATAATAAAAAGGTTTCTAGAACTTAAGAAAAAGCCCTGTAAAATACATCTATTGTTAACTTTTGTATTTGAAGGCAGAAGGAACTTAAAGTTGTTGAAATAATAACAACCTTCTCTATATGGCTGTTATTTATGGAAGTCTCCACCTACTCAGATTTCATAGAGAACATTACATGGAATGAAATGTAAGCATGGCTTTCACACTTAACATGCCTCTTAGCAAAAACTGGACATCACTGAACATTATTATTACTATTATTTTCCAGCATCATAAATAGCTTTGTTGAACAGTAAATACTGTACTTTCCAAGAGTGTTTTTTAACTAATAAACTAATAAAAATGCTGTCTTGAGTTAATCTTGTTTCCTAGGGCTATTACTTGTCAATTACAAGTATCTGAGCAACTTGAAATGCTTATTATTTTCAAAGATTGTATTTTTTCATTATGGATATTTAGACACTCAACAGCATAATCTTTTGCATGCCATTCAGCAGTGGGTCCTGGTAGGTTCAATGGGACGTACTCCAAGGGTAAGTCTGTAAAATATTGTTCCCTAAATATTTTTTTACTGGAATGCTTCTTTCCCCTCTCTTCTATTTTTCTTCACATTGTCTGTATACAGATAATATCTAAATGCTATGCAAGCAGCTATAATTTCCATACATATGTCTCAAACTGGGTCAGTACAGGCTATTTACCATATCAATTGCTTCATCCAATATCACAGTTAATTGATTTTAAAACTCTTTCTTTTAATCACCTGCCCAACTTGCAACTAACAAGATCAATAAAACACTGGGAAACATATATGATGAAATATCAGGAGCTTGCATTACTGCAAGAATTCTGAAAATTTTGCATTTTGGTAACATAGTTCTTGGAATCCATTAGCTATCATGGCCCTTTCTCATGTTGGCTGTTGGATTCTGGGGACTATAGTGCTATATAATTATATCAGCCGACAGATCATACCAATAGGCATTTTCCACAGAAATCCTTTTACTAGAGTGATTTTTAGGATCAATTAGATATTCAGCATACCAAGAACTTCATAATGCTAATAAAGGCAATGTCAGAGAATTTGAAAAATGAGTAGTGAGAGAATTCCAAATGAGAAATATTCAAATGTATTTTCCTAGAATTTTCATTACAAATGTCATCTGTAAACCTAACACATTGATTTTATATATAGTAAAGACTGTCCCTCTGTATTTTGTTCTGCTCAAACAATTTCTGAAATTTTGGGAAATCTGATAAACATAGGCTTTTCCATTCAACTCTTCAAGGATGCCACCACTACCAGCTGCCCATGGGCATAGGTTGGCCACTAACTAAATAAGCAAAAGGAAGTCTGCTTTCCAAAACATACATTCAATAACTAATAAACAATTACAGAAAAACAGTGCAATGTGTAATGCAGACGGGTAGGATGCCTCATTTGTTTTCATGCTCTCTTGATCTGAAAATAGATTATGTAGCCAGTTTTGATGGTGAATACTTAGGCAAATTTAGTACAATGCCATTTGGCACCCATAATTTCTTATTTTTGCAGTAGGGCATATCTCTTTTTTATCTGCCACATGTTTTCTACATGGAAGTGAATATATAAAAATAAGTTTATTGAAATGATGGATAATTTGTAAATATAGTATCATATAAATTATATGACACATAACCCTGGTCTTGATTTTTTAAATCTTTCCTGTATATTTATTTTCATTCTTCTGGAGTTTTACTAGGCAATTACTCAGGGCAATACATGCAACAGAAATCAACTATCTCTTGCACATGAAAACATGTTTTATGGTTAGAAACAATCATGCTGGCTTTATACAGTTACACATTTTAAAAGTCTCCCCATAAACTATAGATGCATGGCACATCACAGAATGCTCCACACTTCAAAAAGCACAGTTTTCAATCTTCTTTTCATTAAGAAATGAGATAATAATTTAGAAAGCTCTCATTACCACCCACAAAATACTTGGTCATCTTTCAGGAAATAATGACCCGATTAAAGCTAAAACTTTTTTCTGTGACCTGCTGGCAGTTTGCTCTTAACCAGGATCAAAAAGGAGCATTCAATTATCTTTCTTCAGCTTGTGATTTTTCTGAACAATGATTTCAACTCTTCAATTAACTTGGAATATTTTGTACCTAATAAGGAGAAATAAGCATTTGATGATTAGGGACAGCTGTTCAATAGGGTTGGGTGGGATGCACTGGATGGCCATGTCCACATCCAGAAAAAGATGGCAAAAGAGGACACTAATTTGCATGAAATGTGTAAGTACTAATATATATGTGTATATGTCAATTTAAAACTCATGGCCAAAATTCACTAAGGCATAAAAGCATAATCTAGAATTCAAAATTCATTCAGAGTGACCAGATGTCATAACAGCAATGCAGATCAAAGCACTGCAAAATTTAGGATATTCAAGAAAAATGTAAGACATTTTAAAAATTAAAGCTAATACATGAATATAAATATAAACTCATTTCATATGGCTTATTTACAGCTGTATTACATATACTACATTTTATTATCTATTTATTGTTCCTATTTTATTATATTTTAATATCCTGTCCTTACTGCAAATAGGAGGATAGGATGGATCCTTCTAAAGTTCTTTTTTTCCTAGGAACAGCAGCAGACAAGACTTGCCCTAGAACTTGAGGCATGTTTGTTTTTCAGAGGGGAAAAGGAAAATAAATATATTTGGCAATGGGCTGCTTGAGATGGAATGATAATTCCTGTAAATCTAGTATTCAAGGCTCCTCCCATATGCATCAGAGATAGGCTGCCAAGTAGAATTCAAGAAGGTCATTGAGTAACACCAAGGAGTTTATCGCACCGGGTTCTCGGCCCGGCCCAGCAGGAAACGGAAATGAGTGGGGGACGGATTTTACCGCACACACCCGTCCCTCACTCGTTCCGTTCCCCCTCTCTTCCCTGCCCCTTCCGTTCCAGAGGGGACGCTTTTTGAGAACTGTTCAGAACAGTTCTCAAAAATTTCCCCCTCTGGAACGGATTAAGAACGGAAGAGAGGGGGAACGGAACGAATGAGGGACAGATGCGTGCGGTAAAATCCGTCCCCCACTCGTTCCACACTCGGCCCTGCTCCTTCCGTTCCATTCTCAGAACGGGTGGAAGGAACGCAGTGCGATAAAGTTCCAAGTTTGCTGTCCCTTTTCCCTTCCAAGAAACTTGCTCTGGGGGAAAGTCTTTGCTGCTGCTTATAGGAAAAAAGAACTTTAGAATGATCCATCTTATTCCCCCTATCTGCAGTGAGGACAAGCTGCCAAATAGATTCATTTCTCAAAAGGAAACAGTAAACGTTGTGTTACTCAATGGGCTTCTTGTTGATGCTCAAAATGGAGGACATTTTGGAATTCCTCCTAGATAGAAAATTGAAATGTAGGCTATGTCCTGGAAAAGGAGGACATCTGGTCACTATGATCTGATTCGTATTCACATTATGTATGTATGTACTTTTGGAATAGGTCTCTTGTTCTTCTCTTTTTGTTGTTGTCCTCTATCTCTCTTCATTGATCATTGTAGTAACTGGCTTTATCTATTTGCACTATTAGTTGAACTGTAGCATTCATGTTTCTGAGTTTATTCCTGTCTCCCTTTTGTTTTGCTTCTCTTTTTTCTTTTACTGCTTCTGGAGTTTTAATCATAGGTGACTGGAACACCAAAGTTGGAAGCAAAGAGGAATCAAAAACAGTAGACAGATTCGGATTAGGCAAAAGAAATGAAACAGATTTCTGTGATGCCAACAATCTATTCACTGCAAACATCTTTTTCATACAGCCAAAGCAAAGCCTATACATATAGACATCACCAGATGGACAACACAAAAACCAAATACATTACAATAATCAAAGCAAAAGATGGAGAAGCACCATTTTGATGGCCAAGATTAGACCAGGCACTGACTGTGGCACAGACCACAAATTACTTATTTCAAAAATAAGAGTAAAACTTGAGAAAAGGACAAAACCAGTCATCATACCAAAATTTGATCTAAACAATATATCAACGAAATGTATTGTCAATATAAGAAACATATTTGAACTACTAAGCACAATAAACCGGGAACCAGTTGAGATGTGGTGCTAGTGAAGAGTGCTGGACAGCTGGGTCTTAGAGCTGATCACACCAGAAATCTCTCTGCAAGCCAATATGACTAGACTGAGGCTGTTGTACTTTGGCCACATCATGAGGAGGCACGACTCACTGGAAAAAAACAATAATGCTAGGAAAGGTAGAGGAAAGCAGAAAGATGCTAGATGGATGGACTCTATTAAGGAGGTCATGGGTATGAATTTGCAAGACTTGAGCAGAGCAGCGGGAGTCTTGGAGATGTCTCATCTATAGAGTCACCATGGGTCGAGATTGACTCGAGGGTGGATAATAGGTGAATAACAATAACAACAACAACAACAACAACTGTATGTACTGCTATAGGGAATATTTAGGTACAGGGAAAGTTCCCCAGTCCTCACTTACTTGATGCCAGCCACTATGATCAATGCAGGCTCTGTTCCTTAGTTGATTGGAAAACAGCTGACTGAGGAAATTGTGTCAAGGACCTTGCTTCTGCCTGTCACTCACCAAAGGGAGTGGAAACATCAGTCATCTGCTTCTCAACTGACATTGCCATTTCCTTCCCACCTGGTAAGAAGATTTTTTTAATTATCTTGCCAAAAATCTTCTGAGATGATAGAAGCTCATAATAATGTTGATTGCATTATCCTAAAAAAATCTGGCATCAAAGTAAACAATCTGACAAACAGCAGTACTACCTAATAAGTGTAATATAGAATCCTGGCACATCAGTTCCAAATATCTTACAACTAATCATAATATTTGGACATTTCAGGATACAAAAATTAATTGGAGCAAGTGCAATAACCTTCTCAGCCACGTCTCCCCTGGGGTGTGGGAAATTATTCAGGATATGATTGGGATTTTGAAAACACTATTTTTTAAAAGAGAAAGAGAGAGGGAATAAAGCACAGCTTTTATAGCTAGAACGACATTTCAGAAAAAATCCATTCAAAATCAATTTGGAAAGAAAGACTGTGAGTGCTAGTAACCAGTTATGAATCCTCAACATATCAAAATATGAGAAGATTTCTAGAGGGACTTTGCATAAATAGCATGGATCTGGAATTATTTTATACTATCACTGTCAAAAGAGGCAGAATTTTGTTATTTGCTCTGCCTTTAAATGCATTTGCAATAAAGTAACAATCATTCCTGTTTTACAAACAGGGAGCCACAGAACAGATGTTCACCACTGCCAAAAATAATTATTAGTTGTTTTGCTTGTACTAGACCCTCTTGTACCAGATAAAAACAACAATAGTATGAGAAAATGAATCCTAGTTTGGTCCCCTATGGAGACCAAAATACAAATAGCTGTACTTCTGCAGATAGCTGTATAAAGCCACATTCACTTTGTACAGATGTTCATCATGCTTGACTTATCTGAGAGAAGCATTTGTTTTCTCTTTCTCAACAGTGAATGAACACATTTCCAGGGGACAACGGAAGTCCTCATTCAAATGTCACAGTGGTAAAGGAGTTGGCAAGCTTGAGTAACTTGCTGAGTTTCTGAGAAGGGAGGAAAGATTGGCTTCTGTTTGCTTTCTGGGAATCAGGAATAAATCACAGCTGAAGTGCTTCTGTATGAACACTGAAGGTCCAGCTATGAGGAGCAGGAAGCTTTCTTTGAACATTGATAGTGGTCCCATCTGGGGGTAAGGAGTGGATAATGTCTAAGCGTCAAAACATGTTTGAATAGACATACAAGAACATGTATTGGATACCTTCAAAGTCTCAAGAGAGAGCAACCATTTTTGCCTTTTGAAAGGAAATCCAAAAATTGCTTCAAGGGTCCCTTTCACAATACACAATTATAGTACTATGATTCCACTTTGAATGGCATGGTTCCATCCTATGGAAGCCTGGGCTTTATAATTTGGTCAGAACCACTAAAGGAGTTCTGTGGATGAGAAATCTTATGCGCTTCTCCCTAAACTGCCTATCCGAGGAATCCATAAGATGAAACCATGGACGTTCAAGTGGAACAAAAGAACTATAGTTCTGCAGTGTGAACTGGCCCCTTGAATTTGCAGTTTATGGAGGGGCAGTTAGAATTCTCAGCCAAAGAGCTTGAGTGTTTCTGACCAACAACAATCCCAAGGACTCCATAGGACTCCAGTGGCTGCTCCCAAGCTTTGGAACTCCCTCCCTAGAGAGGCCAGGATGGTGCCATCCTTACTATCATTCTGATGGCAGGTAAAGTCTTTCCTGTGCAGGCAGGCCTATTAAGCAGAGAAGGACTGGGTTTTTAATTCTGGGCTACCCAAATTTTAATGGTTTTTATTTTAATATATTTTATTTTATTTTATAACTGTTTTGATCCTTAAAATTGTTTAATTGTTTTTTTTAATTTTATATTTATGTATTTTAATATTTTTGTATTGTTTTTAAATTGTATTGTTTTTAAATTGTTTGACGCCTTGAGTCCCTATATTGAGAGAAAGATGGGATATAAGAAAATAAAATAAATAATAAATAGTAATAGTTATCATAGCATTAGAAACATAAAGTGAGAAAGGCTCTATAGTTCTGGATTGTGACTTGGCACTTTGAGTTTTCAGTTTATGGAGGTGCAGTTAGAATTCTCAGGGCCTGAGCAGATGGGTCAGGATAGCACAGGCTGAGCCCATACTATCCTGGCCTTGGAGCTCACCTGGGTTAGTCCTTCAGTTGTCACAAGGGCTGGAAGGTGTTCACACATCCATCCCTGCACTGATTCAGAAACCTGGAACCACTGTATTGCTCCTTAACTTTCCAGCAGTTGATCCATCTTAGAAGCCCCCCAGTTGCCCTGTGTGATGTGGAAATGAAGTGCATGGCTGCACCCAAGTGGCCAGGCACCCTATTTCCACATCAGACCAAGTGACTGGGGGGCTTTTCAGATGGATTGACTGCCAGGAAGGTAAGGAGTGGGGAGGGGACTGTCTGAACAGCCCAATTTTGCCATGAAATTTCTCAGAAACTCCATGGAAAACCAATTATATTTTACCCTGCGGCCAAGGCTCTTTGACCCTCTGGATTCATGTCTGCCACAGGGGGTTGGGCCTGAGTCATGTGGTCTTGATGATGTGAGGCCAGGGGAAAGCAGACAACCCCTCTGTGAAAAAGCTCTAGTGCTTCTAACCAAACAAACAACAATACCCAGGATTCCATAGGATGTTCCCATGGGTCACTGACATAGCATTATAAACAT
>NC_056522.1:136538834-136549646 GCF_019175285.1 Sceloporus undulatus
TCTTGCAAAAGGCATTACTTTCCAGGTTACAGTGAGGAAAAAGGCCATAAATCGTTTATTTTTCACTGAGAGTCTAAATGCCTCATCTTTTAAGTGTATACCACTCAGTATGTTGTAATTCTTTATCACAGGATCATTTTTGAGGCCCGAAACACTTTACTTGTAATATGCAAATTTCTCCCGAAGCTGACCAATGAGAAGAAGCAATCAGCCCTCCACTTGGGTTGGTTTTCAATGGCTGGAAGGAAGAGATTTGCCTTGCTTGTAAATAGGAAGGGCTTTGGGGTAGCAGAAGGCTGCAGAAATAGGTTTGACCCCCCTCTAAACATCCATGGCTCAGTGCTATAGGTTCTGGGAATTGTAGTTCTTGTGGCACCAGAGCTCTCTTGACAAAAGGAGGCTGAAAGGTCCCCAGAGCTACAGTTATTATTATTATTATATTAACCTTTATTTATAAAGCGCTGTAAATTTACACACGCTATACATACAATCTTTTAGTCAGACGGTTCCCTGCCCTCAGGCTTACAATCTAAAAGACACGACACAAAAGGAGAAGGGAGTGGTGGTGGGGAATAGGATCGGTCCAGCAGATCTTTTCCACCTCCGAGGCCTGGACCAGGCAGATGGACTGGAGGAAGGGCTTGGCTTCTTGATGGATGATTAGAAGGAGGCTTCCTGGGTTGGAGAGGGGCTCACCTCTGGGAATGCTTCTCTAAACAATATAGTCTTTATTCAGTTTGAAACTGGGCAGAGAAGTGATGAGGTGTGCATGTGGGGGAAGAAGGTTCAGGAGTAAGGGCAGCAAGCGAGAAGGGACGAATTCGGGGGGGCAGTGGTAGTCCTACATTGTGACAGGAGACCCTGACTACCAGAGCGGAGGGTGGGTAGGAATGTAAGGAGAAAGAAGGTCAGATAAGTAAGGAGGGGCAACCCATGGAGGGCTTTGAAAGTCAGTAACAAAGCTTGTACCGGATGCGAAAGGGGAAGGGGAGCCAATGAGGGAGGATAAAGAGGAGAAACATGGTCAAAGCGGCGAGCGGATGTGACAATACGGGAGCTGAATACTGGACAGATATTAAAGGATGGAGGTGTGAAAGAGGAAGCCCTGTTAGAAGGAGGTTACAATAATCTAGTCGCGAACCACTAGGGCATGGACTAGAGTCTTGGCAGTAGAGATTGAGAGGAATGGACGGATCTTGGCAATGTTGTGGAGAAAGAATCTACAGGTCTTGGCGGTGGCCTGGATCTGGGGAATAAATGACAGAGAAGAGTAAAAAATGAAGCCAAGACTGCGGGCTTGATGAACCGGTTGAATAGAAGTATCGTCGACAGAAACAGAGAAGGAATAATGAAGGGTGGGTTTAGGTGGAAAGACGAGAAGCTCTGTTTAGACTGTTGAGTTCCCAGATTCCATAGCCTTGAGGAGGAGGAGAAGGAGGAGGAGGAGGGTGCCTTGAAGGGCAGAATTGGGGTAGAGGAGGAGTGGAGGAAAGCTGAGTCAGTGGCCATAGGTCTGCCTTGGTTTTTTGGGTATTTAAATTATTTAAAAATATAAATACTATTTTATTTTTTTTATTATTATTTGCTTTTATTTTATAATTTTTATTATATGCTTGTTTTATTTTATTTATAATTATTATTGCTTGTTTTTATTTTATTTCATTAATTTTATGTGCTTGTTTTATTTTATTTATTAATTTTATTATTGCTTGTTTATTTTTATTTCATTAATTTTTATTATGCTTGTTTTTTATTTTATTTCATTAATTTTTATTATTGCTTGTTTTTTATTTATTACATTAATTTTTATTATTAAATTATACACCCTTGCCTTGTTTTTTTTTTTCATTATTTTTTATTATTAAATATATGCAAGTGCATTTTCTGTGTATTTATGGCGCTTTGAATGCTAACAAGTCTGCCTTTCCTGGACATTATATGATGATATGATGATGATGATGATGATGATGATGATGATGATGATGTGATGATGGTGATGATGGTGATATTGATATCAACAAGCCTCTGAGGCACGGCCAATGTAACTTGCTGTGATTTTTACAAACTCATGCGCAGTGAAGAAAAACCACAGTCCCTTGACCAAGTACACACTTCTGAGAAGTACAGTTGAACCTGAGGGCAAGTACATGTCTGCCATCTGTCTAGGAATAATGCCAAAATGTCCTCCATTTTGATCATGCTAAAAACATGCATTTATATTAACATGTTAAAAAAAACCTCAATTTTTTGCGCGTCCTCCATTTTTTTTTTAAAAAATGTTCTACATTTGAAAATGTTGCCTACATTTGTTCTACATTTGTCCCGGTTTGGAGGTCCTGACTTATGGAACCCTAATCACACAGTCCACGTTTGGCCAGAAGCAATTTTTGTAATACTGTTTGATTAGCTACAGATAAAGCTAACAACTGCTAGATTCTATAGGATTAGCATCATGTTCATCCTTGTAGTATCTCCCTATTTTGTGTATAGCCAAGACTTTTGATGCCTGAGGGCGAACGCAAGATGCTTCTCCTCTCCACAGAGTGAATGAACTGACAACTGAATCTTTTCTTCAGTGCTGGAGGAAGGATGGCCTCCTGCATATAATTAGGTAGCAGCCTAGTTTAAGGATTGCATGTTGGCTGCATGGGACATACACATAAGGTTGCATCTTAACATCTTGCCACATCTCTGTATTCCCAGGAATCTCTATAAGTGTACTCCTGGCTGCCCAGGAATATGGAAAAATCTTGATAGCTGGCTCATTTTGTGGAGACAAGTTTTCCCAACACATGACAAATCAAAAAATTTGCTAACCCCAACTTCTTAACCCCAGCATGAGACAGGATAGAAGCCTCCCTCCATGTCATCAAATTTTCCACACTTGAGAAAAGTCTTTGTTGAAATTTCTATACTTGAATCTTCCACCAAATGACTCTGTGCAAAACAGTATCCCTTCCTTTGTGGAACTAGAGAAAGACAAGCTGAATTTAAAAAAAATCACATCAACCATCCAATGTCGCTTCTTCCTCTCTTTATTTCCTCTTCTTTTTCTTTTTGTTGAAAAAGGCCATTCAGCAAGGCTGTAGCTATTAAGTTTTGTGCAATTGCACACAAAATCATTTCACAAATGCACAAATTCTCATCCAGACTGACAAAAAAAACCTCCTTACATTTTGTATACAAAACTCCACACATGAGAAATGTGGCAGCTGCTGCATTCTGCGAATAGCAGGACTGGCCTTGCTACATTAAAGGGTTCACTACTGCAAGAGTTAAATCTCCAGCAGCAAGCTTTCAGACGAACTTTTTTCCCCTATGAAATGTTATGCATGGTCCCTGGAAAAACAACTTTAATGTTCTTGGTAACTCAACTGCATAGTGTGCACACAGCCTTTAGAAACCCTTCCTGCAGAAACCATTCTCCCTGAGCTATTGTCTGTCACTGAAGCAGACACGGTAAGTCAGAAAAGTTCCACTGGAGAGAGAGTTTGACTCATTGTGTATGTGCGTTGCACTTCTTTCTATTTGTATGTTTTGACAACCTTCATGAGGTGATTTCAAACATTATTGCATTTGTGGCTGTAGGGCTAAATGGGTTGGATAGTTTAATGCATCTGGAGCAATGAGATATAATCAGTGATCCATCTTGTTGTTGTTGTTAGCAATAACTTGAGTGTACTCCTTTTTCGTTTTTAACATTGCCAGGCTTAAAAAAAAAATCAACCATCTAAATAGAAATGACAGTTGCTCAATGTAGACCATCTGTAAGACAGTAAATGCAGTAAGGCACCATTTTTTTAAAAAAAGTGAAAAATGATAGACAGTGCCATAGCACAATATCAATAACTATAATAACATGAGCATAAGGAGCATGATGACACTGAAACAAAACTGAGGCATGATCTTGAGTGGCATCCATGAGAGAGGCATAATGAAGTGCCATTCAACTGTATGATGCTAGCAGGGGGAAAGACTATAGATAATAACAACAAAAAACAGATGAGTCACCTATTATGCCTGATCACTTCAGATGCATTAAACTATTCAACCTTCATTTTCTGTGGTGTGAGTCATTCTCTTACAGGTGTTCAAGCATTGTTAGGAATTTGATACCATTATCTCCTGTTCTAATTAAATTCAATGTGAAAAACAGAGTTTTATCCAATTACTATTTCCAACAAACAGAGCTACACTGAATCAATTACTGACAAGTAACAACAACATACTAGTGATTCGCCAATTCAAGTCTCTTACTCTAATGACCTTATCACAGGAGGGACTTACGTTACCAAAACATTGCCGAACTGTTGCAGGAGCGTAAAGGTGGGATACTCCGTTGCACTTCTAAAATGTAATTGAGGCTTCTCGCTTTCCTTCCATCACTGAAGCATTCGCAGGAAAGCCATTTTTGATAACGGGATATCCCATATTCAAAAAATGGATTCTCCTGGCTTCCCCATGGACGCTTCAGCAATGGAAGGAAAGCGGGAAGCCTCAATTACATTTTAGAAGTGTGATGGATGATCCCACCATCGTGCTTCTGCAATAGTTCAGCAATGTTTTGGCAATGTAAGGTCCTAAGTCTCAAATCTCTACTTTCAAGTTTCAAGTCACGTCACAAGCCCTTGCAAGATTCTTTCAAGTCTCCACGTCTGGGAACCAACTTAACCAAAAAAAAAAAAAAAAAAGGTTGGGTGTGTTTCTTGGAAGGAAACATTTAATACATTAAAACAATGTATTTAGAGGTGAGGGTTGAAGCCTGCTTGGCAGCCTGTCCTGTTGCACATCAGAGGCTTGTTTCCAAAATGTTAGAAGCGTCTTTCTGCCTCCACCCCATTGCCTAATGCATTTGCTGTTCCCCTCTAAGAAACATACCCTGCAATGTGGGAGCAGGTCTTGCCTGATGCTCAAAGTGAATCATGCCAGCAAATCAGTCATTAAAAATATGCAAGTCACAAGTTGAGTCAAGTCAGTGCATTATTTATTGCTGAGTCGAATCCAAGTTGAGTATTGAAGTGACTTGAGTCCAAGTTGGTCTTTGGTCCAAAACACACTGCAAAAATAATCCAGTTTGAGACCACTTTAACTGTCCGGGCTCAATGGTAAGGAATTCCAGGAACTGTAGTTTTGAGAGACTTTAGCTTTCTCTGTCAGAGGCTCTGGTGCCAAATAAACTACAGTTCCCAGGATTCCCTAGCACCAAGCCAGGGCAATCAAAGTGGTCTCAAACTGGATTATTTCTGCATTGTGTTTTGGACCTGAATCAATTGACTGGAGTCTACATCATAGGTAAGGTAACACTTATGTAAATCCCATTGATTCATTTGGTCCACTGTAGGTCAGACTAACCACAAGATTTAGGTCAGGGACAGGATACTGCTTGCTTCCCTGTATCTAAAGTAAACTGCAGTGCCTGACATATTGGCGGGGTACAGACCGCCGCTTTGCGGCGGTCTGCTGCCGCCGCCAGTAGGTCGCGGGGGAGCCGGAGCCTTCAGACGGCCCGACTCCCGCGCGGACCGAAAAAAGAGCTCCAAATGGAGCTTCTTTTTTCGTCGCGTTTGCGACGTAGCGAGGCACCAGGGGTGCGCTCGCTACGTCAGCAGCGGCGTGACGCGTACGGACGCTAAGCGTCCGATACGCAAAGATGGCGCCGGCCATGTAGAAGGGCCGGCGCCATCTTGTACGGACGGAGTCCGTACTAGGCCATGGGCGTCTAAAAGAGACGCCCCTTTTTTAAAATGGGACGTCCTCCGGACGTCCCAAATGGCGGTGCAGAAAGCACCACTGCTAGCTATTGGTATCACTGAACTGTAAAATCAGACTGATCTCCTTAAAGTTCAGTTTTCATTTCAGTTGCATAGGTGGCTTGAATGTAATAAATAGGGGGATATTGGGTTACATAATTCTCCTCCCCCAAGTGTGTATTCAACACGACTCTATGTGACATATGATTATAGATATATGTAACTGAAATACTATATTATACTTGCACACCACCTCCTCCAATTAATATAAGCAACTTAAATTAATCAGTATGGCAAGATTATGAAGACAACTTTTCCAGCAGCTCAAATATCACTGAAACTGCTGTAAGGAACATTGTATAATAAATGAATATATTGAATTTGCTCACAGAATACTAATCTGCAAGGGAAAGCCACTGGAGTCCAAAGACATGAACAGGAATCACTTGGATTGTGCCCTTCAACACTTGAACAGGGAAACGGAGCAATTAAAGCAGCTGTGGCTATGTGACCTATTTTTTTAAATCTGATCTATTACAGGCAAGGAGTAATATGGCCTATGGCCATACTCAGCTTCTCTGCCAAAATATAGTCTTCCTATGACCTATCTCATCAGTTGCCAGGCCTTGGAGCCAGTTTTTTCACTTTCCAATCTTAAAAGCTCACATTTCCTAAAATTATAGTTTGTAACTGAGCCAACTGATGTTGAGCATTACAGGGAAAAGACCTAACCTGACCCAAAGTGAGATGAAACAATAGTTGTATTAGCTGAGGCTGTGACTTAGGGGTGTTAATCCTGTGAAATGCATGCATCAATTAAGAGACCTATGCCCAAAAGCTTTAATTTATGAGTTTTCTTTAGAATTGCAGGCACCTTTTCTGTAACCTTACCTAACTACATGGCCATAAAGTCAAACTACAGTTCCATGTGTTATATTTACCCACAATGTATTTGTGTTTATATTAATTTTCTGTAGTGTGAGGAGAATTTATAGATCATACAGTATAAGATTGCCCATTTAATTCAACTGAGCATTTCTAAATTTAACTTTTATTACCTAAAAAGGACCATTGTATGAAAATTTTATGACCATTTTATGAAAACCCTTGGGAATGCAACCAACTTTTTCTTCTGAGAGATCAACTTGCATTTGGTTACAGAAATAGGTACTTTCTGATAGTCTAGGGAAGGTTGAGTCCTTTGGTTAGAACTCTTTTAATGATGCTCAAGAATGATAATAAAAAAACAGGCTTCGTTAACTTGAAAAAAATCCTTGAAAATGTAGATGGGATGTTTCTGCTCCATTAAAGTGGGGGCAGGGAAGTGTACCAAAATCAGTGCACGGTACCCTCTGAGAAAATGTATCCTTTTTGTTTTCCTACACAAGCTTTGAGTAGTCCTGCAGTCCTCATATGTCTGACTACATTATGACTGTCACATCTCTAGGCCTACTCATTTCTGCTCAATAGCTAAGCGCAAGCCAACATGTTTTTGAAGTAAATGCTTAAATAAGTAAAGCATGTATAATGAGTCATACATGAAGGGCTTTATTGTAGTGCATATTCAAGAATTATTTCAGACTTTCAGGACACATCTCATTTCTTGTGCATCAAAGGGAATGGGACTGCTTTCATTAGTAAGCCATGAAGAGGGGCACAGAATCTATGTATACTTGAATTCTTTAGGCAGAAGATGGGAGGAGGGAATCAAACTTCTATTAAGAAAGGAAATGAATGGGAAAAGATTTCAAGAGTTACTGTACTGTTAGAGTGCTCACACAAATACACCACTTACAGTAACAGAATGGCTTTAAGGCACTGAAGGATATGTAGCAACAGGAAATGGCACATTAGGCATCCTACGCGAAGAAATATTGTTTCTCAAACTACAGCTTCTTGGAGGCATCATTGAGATGGATGAGAAATTCTTTGCAATTCATGTAACAACTTGACAGCCAAGGTTATCCTTAATTAAATATGTCATGGCTGAATTCCCATAATCATGCTTGTTTGCTTAGTTTGCAGAAAGTTTCCACTTCTTCTTCTTTAAATGATTGCTTGTTTTCTCAGGTTAATACTGTTAGGATTTGGGACATTACAGCCTACGTTTATAGTTGCTATTTTTTAAAAAAAACATATATCTATGTATATAGATTAGTTCTGTGGTGTGATGATGTACCTGAAACTTTCTGAAAAGCATATGATACTGTATGATTGGACCATTTCAAAATGCACATAAGAGACAGTCGGTTGTTTAAAAACTAACCCTGGGCTGATAAAGGGAATGTGAGAAATTGGACTTTTTTTTATGGGGAGTGAAAGGTTTGGTAAAGCTTAATTATATAAGAAATGGCAAAATGATTCCCAGCCACCCCTCCCCTCCACTTTCAGTATTTGAAGGTTCTTGATATGGACACAGAATTTCCTGACCCTGACACATCCTGGCCCCACACCTGCATGGAATTTGACAGTGTTTACCGGTTTCAGGGCACCTGATAATTTGGGCAGCCATAAATACTAAATGCAGTCTTGCTTGGGACTGATAAAAAATATCAGACTGCAAAGCATATTACTGGGTCACATTTTGATTGGTAAATCACAAGCTATATTTTAAATGTCTGGATAAAGCTTCATAATATTTTTTTAAATGCTCAAAAAAGTCAAGAGTTTGAATGAAGACACTGAATTAAGGGCATTGGTTATTGTTGTTATTGTTGTTGCTGTTGTGTGCCTTCAAGTCATTTCTTACTTAAGATGACCTCAAGGCGAGCCCATCACAGGGTTTCCATGGCAAGGTTTGTTCAGAGGAGGTTTGCCATTGCCCTCCCCTGATGCTGAGAGCATGTGACATGCCTATGGTCACACAGTGGGTTTCATGGCCAAGCGGGAATTGAACCCTGATCTCCAAAGCAGTGTTGCCAACAAGCCTCGAAAATATTCCCTGGTGTGTGTACCTCCAAGAACAACAGGGCTTGCCATTTGCAAAAGCTCAAATCCATGGCTGGCAAGCCCTCAGATAACGAGAGCCCACTGAATTGCAAACTGAATATGATTTTATGAAGCATCAGACCAAGGAAATCAAAGTAAAATAAAACAAAGCAAAAGTCCTGGCAATGACAGATCTTGCAATCTTAACAGGATTATTTGAAAGAAAGAGAAAGAATTACCAGCTACCATTTCCCAGGAAATATTATTTATACAAATTGTGGCTACCTTGTCAGAGTTTATTTAAAGATCCTTTCTAACACCGCATGCGATCAACCACTCAGTTACTTAGCAACCGAACTTTATGTTTTAGCAAATCACTACACAAAATTTATTATTTGCTATAGAGTCATAACACTTCACTGATCGTTAAATCTTTTTGAGTATTTTGTACAGAAAGAGGAATAATGCTTACTGATTAAAACTTTCCCAAGAAAATTGTATCCGTATTGTCACCATGTGCATCTATTTATGTATTATCTGTTTACTTACTTCACTATCTATTTATCCATTGCATTATTTCAGTGGGAAGGGCATACCTTATATGATGGCGAGGGAAATCACAAAAACAAGAAACCAACGTTTCTGAAGTCCTACCAGTTCACCCCAGCCAAGATGGAAGCTGAAGTCAGATTTTAAGCAGTTATGCAAAGTACATGTGAATATTATTTTAAAATGAAGGAATCATGATCATTTTTTTAAAAAACGGAGGCCCATTTTAAAAGATTAGTTTGTTGTTGTTATTCTTCTGGCATGACTATACTCCTATCCAGACCTAACATTCACAAGAGGAGAAATAAGTATGCCAATGTAAAGGCTGGAATATTCCACTCTCACCCCCCTCTCTGGCATCTTCTCCCCTCTTCACACTAATGGGAAATCCAATCCATCATCTGAGAGGCTTCCAGAAAGCCCTGCTCTGGGTCCTTGCAGACCCTAACCCATAGAACACAGTGGGCAGGACAGTTGTTATATATTTCCTCTGCACAAGGAATGCCCAGAAGACTTTGTAGCTTTCAGGTATGAAAGGGAGAAAATCAGTTTATGTGCACAATCTAGCAGGAAAGGTTAGGTGATCACATTACCTCTTCAAAGGCCAGGACTACCTGGATTTAATGTGGTTGTAGTCCCAGCGACCAAAGAAAACTGGCTCACTTGGTGAAGTATCTGTGAAGTCAGATGTTGTTCTGTGTTCCAGGAGGTTTTAATAAAGAAACATCAGTAAAGACCCCTTTGTGTAGGACTGTTCTTTCTATTCAGAAATAGCTATATCAATAAGGCTTTCTGCCAGAGCACTGGGGAGTTTCTCATTCCTGAAGACAGAGTTCTGCAGCATTGAATACAGACCTGTACCTACATGGCAAATGGTGCTGAGGTGGAAGGTATGACTTTGGTAGTCTCCAAGGATTGAGGCCAGAGGTGGTTACAACTGGTATTGTGAATCAAGTCACTGCATGGGATGGGGCAGAACTGGAAGGTGGTTAATGCTGACTTTGGATTCATAATTCATAAGAATCAAATAAAGTGATTTAACCTAACTTCCTGTTCAGAGGTCCTTTATAACTGCTTTCCCTAGAGATCTTATAATCCCTCCCTTTGTTTTATGAGATGAAAATAAATTTAACCCAAGGGAGAAAATCCTTGGCATTTGCAGTTGTTTTTTTAAAGTTCCCTAGATGTAAAACAATTTCTAGGGCACCCAAACCTCACCACATTGCTCCATGATTCAAGGGAATGATCAAGAAATATTTTAAAAATTGAGTAGGAAATCACCTCAATCACATCACCTTCAGGAGAATGCTTGCATTGAAAGCACAAAACAAACACTACAATAAATATATATACAAATAGGAACTGCAATTCTGTACACACTTACTTGTTAGTAAAATCATTTAAACAAATACGCATGACTTCTGAGTAAGTGTGCAAATGATTAGACTATGTATGCCAGTAATTTCAACTCTGGATGAAAGAGTATTCAATTTCTAGGATGAATTACTAACATTTGCAAATAGCTTCTTGTTGATTGTGAACTAATGAATAAGCAAGATAAGAAATGAGATAAATATATTTTATT
>NC_056522.1:136549746-136561734 GCF_019175285.1 Sceloporus undulatus
AGGCAGTCCCCGATGTTGCTGGGTCTGCCTGATCGCTCCCTCTGAGGCCAAGATGACAGTTAAAGGAGGGAGGGGCCTCTTCCTTCAGGCAGTCCCTGATGTTGCTGGGTCTGCCCGATCGCTCCCTCCGAGGCCAAGTCCCATTAAATATACAGTGCATCCTCGCCTTACGCGGGGGATCCGTTCCGGATCCCTCCACGTAAGGCGAATTCCACCTATGCTCGAGCCCCATTGGAAACAATGGGGCTCGTGTGTGGTGGCGCGGCGGCACGGGCACGCGCAGGGCGCAACGGGCGCACGCGCCCATTCAATTGAATGGGATGCGCCGCCCCTTCTGCCCCGCGCGCGCCCTGCGGCTTGAGCACGTATGCTGAAGGCCGCGTATGGCGCGCCCGCGTATGGCACGGGCGCACTGTAATGACATAGCTAAATGGTGTCACTTATAAAAAATGGAAAATCAAGGTAAATTTATACTTTTTTGGAACATTTTCAAACCGTGTATGCTTGAATCCGTGTATAAAAAATCCGTGTATAAGAAGGGCCAACTGTAACAGTAAGCATTAAACTAGCTGGACCTAAATATCATAAAAGACCAGGTCCTGTCTGATCTTGAAAGCTAAGCAGGGCCAGTCCTGCTTAGTACTTGGATGAGAGATCCCCAAAGAATATCAGTTGTTGTAGGTTATATTTCAGAGTAAGGATCTGAAAGTTCTGAGTACTTCTTACCTAAGAAAACCTTAAAAACTTCATGAGGTCTCCTTAAGGTATGAGGGCACAAACATACACCTTAAGCTGCCTATGTTAGTTTAAGAGGTGACTAGTTAAATGTAGAATAGTACGTGGATAAGTCTCTATGCTAAACTTCTCTATGTTTTTATAGAAACTGGTTTTATTGGTATGTTGATAACAGTATGGTTTTATTATACAGGGAGAAATGTCTGACCCACAGACTGAATTCAGCTCCTGAAATTTCCTTATATGGCACGTGAAGGACTCCAGTGAAGATGTTCCTCCTCTCCAAAGACTTTACTCACAGACAAGGGAGCAGACAGGAGAGAAACTCCTGGTTGAGCCACAAGGATCAGTTTGGTCACTCCTTTTCTGATAAATGGAGAGGAGCAAAGCCAACTCTCAGCCAAGCCCACTTCTCAAGGTGTCAGCTCTTGGTTTTGTTCCCTCCTCAGTCAACCCCTTGAGGAGTGCCAGCTAAGAGAGATTCACCTATTGCTCACCTTAAGCAACTGGGGAAAGCGAGGGTATGTGTGTATGTAAGGTCTATGTATACAGCATATTTGGAGAGAGAGAGACCATCAAGGGTTACGTGTCTGTCATGAAGGAGGGCTTTCTGCATTGCCTAACATCTGGAGATAATATGACACTTTGGCCAAAAATGGTTCTTTATCTCTACCTTTTTAGTTGAGGAGCTAGCTACTTTTTAATCAAATAACCATGGCTTTCTTTGCATTCAAAACTTTCTTTTAAAAAATGTTAAACGGCTGCTTCCTGAAGTTGGTCTCCCAATTGTCTGACCTGGAAACTGTCCTAGCTACGTTTGAGGAAATTTATGAAATGATTATATGACAAAGAGTCTTGTAACCAGCCGAGTGTTTGATCTGATCGGGTGCTATACTTTCTGCAGAATTAAGCAGGCTTAATCTACATCTAACCCAAAAAGAGTTTTGGAAAAACAATCAGATGCTGTTGTACTTTGGAACCACTGTTGGTTATGCAAATATTACTTCCTATTATGGTCCTAGACTATGATTTTTAAAAAAAGAGAGCAAAAACATCCTTTTAGGAACATTAAAGATTTTAACCATAGAAACTGCTATTAAATGTAAAACAAATGTAAACATGGTTACAGATTTTTATGTGTATAAAGTGGCTGAGTTTACCGTTCAGTCCTAAAAATATTTCTAATTAGCTCTAAATGTACTAGAATACCAGTAATTGAAAATCAAAACATATTAAAAAATGAAATACAAATAAAGCTATGAAAATAAAGATACCTAATAACAGTTATAACTCCAATGAAAATTTTCCAGATACGATGGCTAATCCTAAAACTACAGTTTAGCCAGCTGTCTAACAAGCTTAGGAGATAAAGGCCGTTTTCTGAATTCTAAAAGATAATGAAATAATAGCCACTAGATAAGTGACAGAAGGAAATGTATCTGCCATCAAGTAGTTAATACAGTCCACCACAAAGCCCATGAAGTTCTCAATAATCTGACCTTACATCTTTCTGACCTTATATCCAGGGCTCTTAAGATTATCTGGAGATAGGGATCATCAGAAGGGGCTTACTTTTGAGTAGAAATGCACAAGGTAGTGCTGATTTTCAGTGTCATAACTGTATTGTGAGATATTCCGAAGTAAATGTTCAATGTGAATAATTTCAACATCTTCTCAAAATGAATAAAAACTGTGGAAAAACTTTGAAAAACTGTGCTGCATTCAGCATAGAAACTGAAAACTGTACAGCACTGGAACGGGCAAAGGTAAAGCTTGCAGGCTCAATCAGCTTGAATTTCTTTTCCTGCCATTAAACATTGGAGTTACACAATATTCAAACCACCAAAGGCTACAGTCATGATATGAGCTGCTTTGAATCCCATTTTGGGAGAAAGGCAGGCAAGAGATAAATCCAATAAATAAGAAAAATAAATAATAAAACCCTTCACCAGGACTTTTGTCATAAAAGCAAAATATCTTCTTGCTCATACTACCCCATTGTTTCTTCTGGTACCAGGGATGTCTTCACATCTATTATTAGTCATCTCCAGCACAGATAACCATTCCCTTCCAACCAGCATGACATATCTCAACATCCAGTAGGATATAACAAAAGAGACAACGCATAATTGACTACCAATTATGGAACTTTGAAGGACTCAGATCCTGACAGGTATATTTTGGATCCCCCCTCCTTGTTAGGCACATACCAAAGATGCCATGGGCAGATGACAGCATTGCTTTGGCAATCAGGGCATCTGCCAGGCCTAAAACAATAGGAAAGCCTTTGGGACTCATTTTGTTTCAGCCACTTCCCTAAGAAAACCCTGGAACTCCCACACACCCCAAAGTCCATGGACAATGTTCACCCCCAAACATCTCAAACATGGTGGGTTTGGAACTCCAATCCCCATTCTCCAAAGCCCCCAGACATCCTAATACTGATGGGAAATGACCAATAATAGGCTGAAAAGTAAACTCTAAATGACCCACAGCATGTGATCCATGTTGTATGTAAATGTATGCCATGGGGGGGGGTGTTTTCCCTCCATTTTTCAGGTTGTCCACTCCTGTTCTTGATACTATCAGGTAAGGTATCACCCAGCCTTTCCACAACTTCTTTTGTAGAGCATTTATGCTCTGAATGATGGCTTTCCATTCTATGCATCTTTGCTTGAATGGAAGGTAATAAGTCATAAATCCCAAGCAGGGCCTGTAGCAAAATGCCAGTGTGTGGAGAGTTTTTCTGGATGATTTAAATAGCCTAGCAGAAACCTAAGGAAGTCTTCTGGTTATTTACATGGACCATGCAAAGATGCTAATAGTGCATGGGAGCCATATTGCAACATTCCCCAACTTAATTTCCTCTAGATGTTTAGGAGAACAGCTCTCATTATTCATGTTGGCTTGGTTTTATATAAGTGGTAATCCAAAATGTCTGGAAAGCAATAGCCCAACCACAGATTGTATGCAATTCTATGGTGAGAAAGTTTGGGATCTCATTCCCAAACCTCAATTTCCAGCGTATACCCACAATTGCTTTATTGCTCATAAAACACATTTATACAAACAACCAGCGATACAGAACATTCAGGGCTGCTTTCCATTACATAACAAGCTTAAGTCAAAGTGGTGTATTAGACAAACTGATGCAATATGACAAATCCTGAAGTTTTCAGGTTTCGTCTATATTTCATAAAATGGTAAGGCACCACTTTAAAGAAGAATCAGGAAAAAAATGTCATTTTCCTTCTGAAAGCAGCACCCAAAATGACTTGATAGAGCCTCAAGCATGATCTTCAATACAACTCTGATACAAGCCACTTCAAAGAGCATTTCAAACAAAAGCAATATATCAGATTTATTTATTTTTAGTTCTTACCTGCTCATATTGACAGGGGACTTGTCTTTCTTTTTGTGCTTTTTTAAAAAAGGGGGAGGGATGAGCTGCTTATTATATAAAAAGTTACCGAAGCATCATTTGCCTGTTATTTCTTAAAGCCTTAAATCAGAGCCTGGGGTAGCAATATAATGAGGCATTTAGCATACTGGAAAGGCAATCTTTTTCTTTCTTTTTTTCTTTAAGTCTCCCACCTATAAACCAGCAAGGAATCAAAATTCTCTTCAGCCCTCTTTTACTCAGAAAGAATATTTCTGGAAAAAATGATCAGTGTGCCTTCTGAAAATCAGTAATTTGGAAAATCAATTATATTTGTTAAACTCCTCCTGCCCTCCAGGATATTCATCTGCTGCATAGTGTATGAACTCAGTCTTTGATATGGAAGAGTCTAGCCATCTAAAAAAGAAAAAGAAATAAAACTCTTGGTGTGGTAAATATTTTGGATAAGTCAAAATATCCCATGGTGTGCTAAAGAAGAAGTATAGTTGGCCCTCTGCATCCATGGATTCTTATCCATATATATTCAACCATCCACAGCATGAATGAGAATTCAAGGGCTCACTGTAGTAAAGATATATTCAAAGGAGAGTGCATGAGAGCCATGTCAATGTGGAACCATGTTTTATAAACCTTTCACATTTGCTGTTCACTTGATCCAAGTGTAATCCAAACTAAATAGATACATTTTCTGAATTTTTTGGCTGCCGAGAAAAGGAAAGCGTTTATCAGTATCCCTGTCAAGCCATTTTGTCAGCTATTCTTTAGTGTCCACCAAATGATTAACAGCCACTATGTTCTTGCAGTTTGTGGCAGATAGCAGGAAAAGGAACACCTACTGAACAGGAACGGCTGGCAGCAAATCCACTTTTAGTTTTACTGCCAATCTTCTTGCAGCTGATCCAAGCTAAATGGGAGCTCTACTAATGCCAAACTTCTGGAGGTATGGAGTCCATCACCAGTAAAGTTTCCCTTCAACTCAGAGCAGCTGCAAGAGGGGGTATATCCCGAGGGGATTTACCACCCCCACCCTGGTAGATCCACCAGCTGACCCTCCTGCAGATATTTCTTGGCTATATTTCTAGACTTCTGCGATCCTTCAATGTTGTCTATGATGGCTATGGGCCTAATGAGAGGTCAAGTCAAAGAAATATCTGGAACATCACAGCTGAGCACTTCTAAATGTTTTGAGTATTCTAGAGGGGAAATGGCTAACTCAGTGGCCATGCAGGCCCTAAAGCAATTGATTCTCACAACAATATTTTCAGTTTGTAAGTGGCAGAGATTCCTGTAGAAGAGCCAGTGTGCTGTAGTAGTTTGAGCATTGGCCTATGACTCTAGAGACTACTGTCCAAACCACACTGCAGAAATAATCCAGTTTGATACAGCTTTAAGTGCCCTGGCTCAATACTAGAGAATTCTGGGAACTGTAGTTTTGCAACACATTTAGCCTTCTCTAGCAGAAAGCTCTGGTGCCACAATAAACTACAACTCCCAGGATTCCCTAGTACTGAGCCCAGGGCACTTCAAGCAGTCTCATATTGGATTATTTCTGCTGTGTGTTTTGGACCTAAGATTCAAATTCCTGCTCAGCTAAGAAAACCTATTGGGTGACTTTGAGCAAGGCACAGTCTCTCAACCTTAGAGGAAGACCAAGACAAGCCTCCTCTGAACAAATATTGCCAAGAAAACCCCATGATAGATTCAGCTTAGGGTCACCATAAGTTGGACATGACTTGGAGGCACACAACAACAGCAGAGATTCCTGTACTGCTTTGCATCAGTTCAGTGATCTGTAGGTAGGACAGAGATTATACAGTGGTTTATGGTATACAATTTCTACAGTCCCATGGCATTTCCCATTAAGAAAATATCAAACATTAACGACACCAAGTGATAATTAGGTCTCACAGCACACAGCATGACATTTTGTAAGCAATACCTGCAGAGAATATACAGCATATTAACTTCTATCTTTACAAGTAAGAAATTATTTAAGAAAATGCAAATGAGAACAGCAACAAGGAGAGGAAATATAAAAGGCAAGTTACCTCTAGAAGAAGACATTCAGTGGTTTGTTGTCATCTAATTTATTGCCTTGCACAGCATGTAACAGATAATTTGGAAGGCTTTATAACATAATTTGTCAGGATCAACAGATAGCAAACTACCTTTCCTTTATGGGACTGTCTCTATAATATTCTGTTAGAATGTCTCCTCCTTTCTCTAATCTGCTGAGAGTGGATAAATTACCCATTATATTATCAAAAGGAGGGGGGAAAGACAAAATGGTGGAAATATTCATTGTCATCCTAAAAGGTTTGTCATGGAAGCATGCTCCTGGTGCCTGCTAATAGAAAGAAAAATGTAACTATTGCTGACTTTTCTTGTTGCATCTTCAGAAAATCTTCTCCAGAGGGTTGCAACACACTGTAGAAGCTGCAGAGGAAAGGATGGAGAACTGACAAAAATTGCCTCTCTTCCTTTCATTAATGGGAGATCTGACTGGTTCTCCATGGAATTCAAATTATGCTCTGGAGTTCAAAGGAGTATAGTGTTGTGGTTTTTATATCAATAAATATAATGTGCTAGTATTATATTGGCCTATTTTGATTTGTTCTTTGTGTAACAGTGTCCACTACTTATGCATTTATGGACTGAAACATGAAGCATCACAAATGAGAAGTCATCACCCTGTCCAGTAGTGATATATTAACACTTTGTAAGTGAGACAACATTGTTAGACAGGATCAGGCTGCAAAATGTACATACATCATGAATTGTTTTGGTGAGTCCTGTTTATCTAGAGTAGAACCCAGTGGTGCTCTTCTGATCATGAAGTGCTTTGAAATCCCCCCAACTAGTTCTGCTAATGAGGCAGGAGGAAGGCAATATGTGCTGATGCCACAGGATTGGAGGCCTC
The DNA here is from genome assembly GCF_019175285.1 of Sceloporus undulatus. Taxonomy (NCBI): domain Eukaryota; kingdom Metazoa; phylum Chordata; class Lepidosauria; order Squamata; family Phrynosomatidae; genus Sceloporus; species Sceloporus undulatus. Next base: position 136,556,802 of record NC_056522.1, read on the forward strand.
AAATCCCACAGAAGGGTTGTAGAAGAAAGTGGATTTGGTTAAAGTCACTTCTATTAACTGCTGCATCTGATGTATCAAAAGCCAACCACAGAATTTTTAACAGTGCAGAATGTTCATAGGGGCCACTGTATCCTTTAAAAAAATGTATCAGTACAATATTTAGTTCTAGCAACATTGCTGTAAATGTCATATTGAGTTGCCCAAAACAAGAGCGCTGTGCTGTGATTCCAAAGTGTTTTCCAAATGCTGGTAAAATACAGTAACTGTGAGAGCACATTCAGCTTGCCTCAGGACCATTCAGGGACTTGGGGCTATACAGACGGGCAGTTGGATGCCACCCCTTTTTGCCCTGGATTGGGGCCGCAGCAACCACATGCAACACCCTTTCAGTGTAACAAGTATGCAGCACTGTTTTAACTGTTGACATCCTGCAGGTTGTAAGTAATAATCCCCATTGCCTTGACACTTTTTAGAGTGATGAGTTTCAGACTCTCTACTCATATCAGATATGACTTAATTGCTATGGCAACTTCCTCAAGTAATTCTGCAATGGCCTTTTTCAAGATTTCAGGCCTTAAGTATAAAATTATTCTTTGATAACAGACAATGGAACTAAGGAGCCTAGAGTTCTCAAGGACTGAAAGGACATTCTAAGAGGGACCATTCAAGGAATAATTTTCTCACACAGATCCATTCAAGGGAGAATAGAGCAAAAAATAAGTGTTTCATTACAAGCCAAAGTAAACCTATAATCTTCATTGAAATCATTTTTATAAGTCATCAGTTTATATGAACAAAGTAGATAGTATATCACTGAGCAGATGTTTTATAAATCCTGCTGCTAAAACAAGTTGTTGTTGCTGTTGTGTGTGTTCTAGTCATTTCTAATTTATAAATTAGAAATTTCTAATTTTTGTTGTTGTTTTGTTTGTTGTGTGTCCAAGTCATTTCTAATTTATGGCAAACCTAAGGTGACCCTATCACAGGGTTTTCTTGGCAAGTTTCTTCAGTCAGGGTTTACTATTCCCATTCTTTGAGGCTAAGAGAATGTGACTTGTCCAGCGTCATCCACTGGGTTTCATGGTGAGCAGGGATTCGAACCCTGTTCTCAAGATTCATAGTTCAACACTCCAGCCACTATACCATGCTGGCTCACTAAGACATGACTCACAGAGATGGCATTTGTGCAATTCACTTTCAAAAAAGAGGTGTGTTTAGGGTTGCCATAAGTCAGGACCTCCAAACCGGGACAAATGTAGGACAAGTGTAGGACAACATTTTCAAATGTAGGACAACATTTCTAAAAAAATGGAGGACATGCCAAAAATTGGTGATTTTTTTAAAATGTTAATTTAAATGCATGATTCTTAGGCATGATCAAAATGGAGGACATTTTGACATTATTTCTGGACAGATATCAGGAATGTAATTCCCTTTCTGGCCACACACACACACCCAATTCTAAAACACACACATAGCACATTTACACTATCATTTTTTCTTTTTTGCTTTCTTGCTTCTGTTGGATTTTTAACACTTTTGCCTGATGAAGATGTCAGTGGAGCTTTGAAGGCTTGCATGATATATTTTGTGCATTTTGGTTTGTACTATACAGGTATCACTGCGTAGTAGATTTTGGCTGTTACTGTACTTGTGTGTCCAATTTGTTAGCATAGAATGTCTTTAAATGTGTGAACATTCTTGATAAGTGTAATCCTGAAAGGTAGACCATTATGAGAAGAATCATAATGACAATACTAAAAGGTCCAAAAGGTTGGAATTAACAAATAGAGTATGGGCAAGTCCTACTCTCCACTCTCTCAGCCTCAAGGATAGATGATAGGTCAGGCAGCAAACCTCTTCAGAATAACATCTTGCCAAGAAACCCCAGGATAAGTTTGCCTTATTATGGTCTGTTTCCAGACACAATTCAAAGTACTTTTCAGTTCTAAGTCTCTGGTGCCACAGCCATTCTGCAAACTACAATTTCCACATCCAGGCAGGGTTGCCATAAGTCAGAAAGGAGTTGAAGGAAGAGGAGGAGGAAAGAAAAGAAGAAGGGGGAAGAAGAGGGGGCTGGCTTGGTGGCTAGAGAATTGGAGGAGCCAGAATGGCCCTGCAAACCCAGTGGGAGACCTTGGGTAAGTCACACTCTCTCAGCCTCTTAGGAGAAAGTAAAGGCAATCCTCTCCTCCTTTGAAAAAACTATGCCAAGGGAACTCTGCAGGGCTGCCATAAGTCAGAAAGGAGTTGAGGGCACACAATTACAACAGAAGAGGAGAAAGAGAGGAAAAAGAGGAGGAGGAGGAGGAAGAGGAGGAAAGAAAAGAAGAAGGGGGAAGAAGAGTATGAGGAAGAGGAAGAAGAGGAGGCTGCCTTAGATGGGGAGACCGACTAGCGTGGGGCTTTTTCTCCCTCCTCCTTCCCCTTTGCTCCTCTCCCCCAGAACTTAGCCATAGCCACCCGCAAAGCAGAGAGAAGCCCCAAAGGAGGAGCAGGAAAGGCAAAGCAACGAATGTTAAAGGGAGCCCCTGGTGCCTGCCTCCTTGCTTTTTGCCTTTGTGCTGAGTCTTGGTGACGGAGGAGGAGGGAGGCTGAGGGACAAGGGAGGCTGCCACACCAGGAGACCCACCCCGCCATGCTCCTTCTCCTTCTCCCTGGAGGCAGCCATCTTGGCTGCTGGCTGAAGAGGAGAAGGAGAAGGAGGCGTGACTAAGGGGGTCCCATGGGGGGAAGGAGCCGATCCTGCCTTCTTTCAGGCAGGCAGAGCTTGTCAGTCAAAAGTCTTGACTGGAGATTGACAAAATCTGGCCTGGAGTCAGCAGGAACCCGGGATTGAAAGGGCAAAACGGGCGGGAAACGTTTTAAACCCTCCAATCCGTGAATTTCACGGGGGCAGCCGGGTTATGGCAAGCCTAGGTGTGTTCTTACATCTCATTTAGAGAATAAATCATGTATTCCAAAAGTTTTCCAAGGAATACTGCAAGTCTGAGAGGTGGAGTAGGATCTTTTGGCAAATAAAGTCATAGAGTTCTCTTGTGTGCATTTTCCTCTCAGCAGCCATTTAGAGGAATGTCCATGTGCACATTAGTCACTGACTTCATCACAAAAATGTCATCAAGCAAATTTCAGAGATAAAGCACTAGACTACTGACAAAATTTTAATCCAGTCTTAATTTTCATACTTTGCTGTTTCTTTACAGACAATGGAGACCTTATTCTGGGATGGTTTATATTTATTTAAATAATAAATTAAATATTCACTGTAAGTGTTCTAAGAGTATGAGGGTTAGTTTGGCTTGTATCTGCTGTAATTTTCATTTTATGTTTAAGAGGGAAATATTCAAAGTCCTGGGTTAGGAGATCACATTGAACCCCAGAGTTTTGACACTGAACCCAGAAAATAAAACCTATTTTACTCCCCTCCCCCCCAAAAAAAGAAGGAGGATAATTGCACTGCATTTCTGGCCTCATCTTGTGCCCATTTGAGATATTTTGTCCAACAGGAAGTGACCCAGAAGTAATATTTAAGTCATTTTCTGTTTTTAAAAAGGGGTTTCTCCTGGACTTGAAATGGGAGATGGTGGCAAAAACATGGCAAAATTATCCCTCACACCCCCTGTGGCCATTTGGGGATACTAGGGGACAAAAATTGATTCTTTTAACAACAACAAAACAAAAACACTGGGCAGCTATGGAGGCTCCAAAAACTGCCATGGTGGGTTACGCGTGGTTCATGGCTTCTCTTTGCCCATCCCTGAAAAAACAAAAAACAAAAAGACAAACTAGAAATGAAATCCTCACATATCTCTAAGTAGTGGATGGGGAAAAGCAACTGGTTGCAACTGAGTGGACATTGGCAGAGACAGGTTGATACAACAGGAAAAACAAACATGGCTTCAAGGGGCTACATGCATCACACAGTCCACAGTTTGGCAAAGAAGCAATTTTCGTTATACTGTTTAGCTACAGATAAAGCTATCAACTGCTCGTTTCCATAGGATTAGCATCATTTCATCCTTGGTAGTATCTCTCTATTTTAGTGTATAACCAAGACATTTTGATGCCTGAGGGAGAATGCAAGATGCTTCCCCTCTCCACAGAGTGAATGAACTGACAACTGAATCTTTTCTTCAGTGCTGGAGGAAGGATGGCCTCCTGCATATAATTAGGATAGCAGCCTAGTTTAGAGATTGCACAGTTGGCTGCATGGGACACACACATAAGGTTGCACTCTTAACATCTTGCCCCATCTCTGTATTCCCAGGAATCTCTCTATAAGCTGTACTCCTGGCTGCCCTGGAATATGGAAAAATCTTGATAGCTGGCTCATTTTTGTGGAGACAAGTTTCCCCAACACATGGCAGTCAATCAAAAATTTGCTAACCCCAACTTCTTAACCCCAGCATGAGAACAGGATAGAAGCCTCCCTCCATGTCATCAAGTTTTCCACACCTGAGAAAAGTCTTTGTTGAAATTTCTATACTTTTGAATCTTCCACAAAATGACTCTGTGCAAAACAAGTATCCCTTTTCCTTTGTGGAACTAGAGAAAGACAAGCTGAATTTAAAAAAAAAAAATCCCATCATCCATCCAATGTCGCTTCTTCCTCTTATTTAATTTCCTCTTCTTTTTTCTTTTTGTTGAAAAAAGGCCATTCAGCAAGGCTGTAGCTATTATAGTTTTGTGCAATTGCACACAAAATCATTTCACAAATGCACAAATTCTCATCCAGACTGACCAAAAAAAAAAAAAAACTCCTTACATTTTGTATACAAAACTCCACACACTGAGAAATGTGGCAGCTGCTGCATTCTGCCAAATAGCAGGACTGGCCTTGCTACATTAAAGGGTTCACTACTGCAAGAGTTAAATCTCCAGCAGTGAGCTTTCAGACTGAACTTTTTTCCCCTATGAAATGTTATGCAATGGT
>NC_056522.1:136561759-136570222 GCF_019175285.1 Sceloporus undulatus
GCTTACTGCATATATTCAGGCTATAAGTCAGGCCTCATCTATAAGTTGAAGGGCAGTTTTTGGGGCCAAAATTAGGGATTTTTGACTCATGGATAAGCTGAGAGTAAAACTTAGAGGTATGTAACACATGATGCAAAGGATTTGACAGCAAAGGAAAACAGTGCCAGAAAAAGCATACAAAAATTCCAAGCAGGCTAACGTGTGTGTGCTGCTCATATTAAAGGCTTGTCGTGGGTAGTATGAAGTGCTGCCAAGAACAGATCAACAGCTCTTCCTTTCAACCAGAGGAATGGTGTCCTTTTCTTAATAATAATGTAAAGTTTTTTTTTAAAAAGTACTTTAACAATTGATCCCCACAGCATAAGCCGCGACTCCACGGGGGGGTGGGGGAAGGTTTTGGAGTCAATTTCTTTGACTAAAACTTCTAGACTTCAGGCATGAGTATGTGCATGTATTACTAATTTTTGCACAGCTTCTATAAATTTGGTAAAATTGAAAACAACACGTGAAAATAAATAACTACCTAAATAAATATGTAAAGTTTGTAACGTTTTGTTTTTGTGTTGAAAAATTGTTTGTGGGCAGTGAAAGACATCAACCCAACATGAATATTAACTGGACGTGCTATATGTCCTGGTCAAGTTTTGTTGGGCTGCCAGTTAAAAAGAGCGTATTATTTTTTCAAATCCTGTCTCAGGAATTTTAATGTGGCTCTGGGAAAATGATGCACAGAGCTTGGCATGAGATAGGTAGGACTATGTTAAGATTATACAACAAAGATAATCAGAGTCAGTCATCTATATTTGTGCAGTGAATAACCCTAAATACAACTGGGGGGGGGGGGAAAAAAGGCGCTGGCAGACATACTAGTGATTTACTGCAGAAATATATTTTTTTGTCAATCTGTGGTTTGCCAAACCTCTGTTTTTTAATCCATGTCTTTGCCTCCAGAAAACACCTGTTTAGCACCATGAATTTGAGTAAGAAATACCAGTGTGCTTGGCATGAAGAAACACTGTTAGGACTTTTTAGTACAACCTCTTCCTCAACAGAGTGTACTCTTAATCTTAATGAGACTATAGACTAGAGAGTCCTCCTCATTTTAAAGAGCTATCTGTCTCTGTATTAAAAAAAGGGAAAAAAATAAAATATTTCATGGTGTGCCCTTGCGCATTGTGAGTCCTTATTCATACAGCGCCCCCCCCCATTCCATCCACTAGGCGAGACTACAGCCAGCCCTCATGGCAAATTAATGATTCAGTCCACATCATGTGCAAATGCTTGAAAAAGTGTTGAAATCCCACAGGTAAGAAGCCAAACTGTTTGCCAGGTATTCTGAATTTGGAGCCTCCAAAGTACACCTTCTCCAGGCACTGGTCATATGTACTACATTATATACCATTGGATGGGCGCCACTTTTGTGCTTTTTCCAAGCAACTTATCGAAGAGCTTGAACAGATGCGGCAGTTGTGAGTGGTGGCCATAGAAATTGGGGGGTGGCCCTAAATGTGATTGGACAGCCCCTTCCCTTTTGTGATTTTGGAGTGGTCTTTTGGGATGGGTGTTGAAATTAGGAGCCTCATGACCTGTTTTTTAAAACATTTCAAATTGCTTCCCAAGGGTGGTGGGTGGGGAGTCCTCATTTTGTAGTATACTGCCATATTCAAAAAAATCTCCATTCACACATTACATTTTTTTCCATAATGGGTGGGGGTCTGCGAAATGTCTCTGGATCAGTTTGTTTTATTTTTTAAATAGGGTGGGCAGTCAAGTCCTTTGATGTGTAGAACTGACAATGTACATTCAATTGCTTGATGTGGTTGTACTTAGAATCTGTGTCAGAAGACTTTATTGTGTTTTTGGTATTCACCACACAATCCTTTATTCAGTGGGTTTTAGTTTGAGGAAGGTATGTATAAAATTGTAGCCTGAGTCTTTCACATGTTTCATTAAATTGTGTCCCCTCTGTCTTTAGCATTTTAAAAAGTGCTTTTGACTTTGTAAAAATGAATTGTTACAGATAGAGTAAGTTTTCAGAAGCAAGAGATATCTTTCTAAGAAGTGTTGGGTCTCATTGCGACTCATTTTAAAAATCTTTTACTGCACCTAGAATTCCTGCTTTTGATAAAAAAGTATGCGTACAAGTGGACCTTTCAATATGCTACAAATGTACTTTGTGTGTATTCACATGTCTTTCTCCCACATTAAAACATGCACAGTCAAAACAGAGCACTGTTTTGAATCCTATTCAACTCTGACTGAATGTTTACTGAGTCTCAGTTGGACTAATTCCCAGGTATAGGACTGTTGATCAAATGCCAGAGATCATTCTTGGACTCACGTATTCTTCCAGAAGTTTACATTTAAAAACACTCCTGTTCTTGAAGTGTGAATAACAATGATTTTCAAATGTTAGCTTGCTGTGTGGGCTGTAAATAGATGGCAATTTGAAATATTTCTTTGTGAAAGATGAAGGTTGTTGTAGTTAAGTGTTCTCTTAACCTATGGGAAGGTAGATATGAAAATGTAGATGTCTTTAATTGTTCTCCTGCTAGGTGTTCTGAATTTGTTGCTTTTAAAATATTATATGCATTTTATTTTGTTTATGTTTTATTGATAAAGTCACTCTGGGAATTCTGGTGAACTGAGGAGCAATAACAAATAAAATGGCATAAATAAATTTACAGCTAGTGCTGCTGCTTCAAAGACAGGAGAGAGGACTGCAGGCAGCCTTGCCCCAACAATGAAAGTTGAGGTTACAGTCAAATCCTATTTTTCTTTTTTCACCTATACAATCTAAACTGAAATAAGAGCAATTTGTGCAGGTTAAGCAGGTGGAAGACCCAAGCTACTGTTCAGTGGAATTCAACTTTAAATAAATTTCACAATAGCTTCACATATCCCTACTGGGAAGGTTCAGTCCCACCCCCACTGCCTTTTACATGCATAATGAAATGCTTGCATTTCTTGTTGAGTCTCAAAATCTCTGTTTGTGTTGCTGAAATATATGTACCAAAATTAAGTATTTTGGAGAAAGCATATCAACAGGTACATGTTGATTATGTACACTGCGGTTAACAGTGCTAATCAACATGCACACATACAGACCACTTGTACATTTGCTGAGCTGTGGCATGGCATCTGGACTTTAAGTATTAAAAACAGTGTCCTTAACATGTCTACATATATTAGAAGATAATGGGCCTGAACAGATGGCTTTTTAAAACCGCTCTCCGGGCAGCTTCAGAGAGCACAGCGTTTTGAGACCACATGTCATGAAACTGCCATGAAGCTGCCCAGAAGTTGGGTGGCTGCTCAGACATGGGCTGCTTCATGACACTCTGGTGGTGCAGCATTTACACACCACACACTGCTGGAGCATCATGAAGCTGCCATGAGGCCATGGCAAGGGCGGCAAAGCTGGCTTTTCCCCAGCCAAAAAAAGCAGTGGATGTTAGCTGTTACTTTATCAGCCAAGTTCAAGGTGGATTGGGGCCACGGATATGTTCGCCCCCCCCCCTCCCAAAATCTGTCTTCAGAAGGGGCAGCTTCAAGCTGGCCCTTCTACCCTGTCCATTTCACCTCATTCATAATCTATTTCATGTATACAACTTTCTACAGCATATTTCTGTCCATTAGGCCATTATAGGTTTCTGTTAAGATCTAATCCACTCACCAGTGGGGGAAAACCACCAACAACACACTTTCAGATTAACCCATGTACATATATGTTACAGAAATGAACAGCCTGTCAATGGACTGAAAAGTGAACTGCTATAACCCATAACTGTAAGAAATATCTTTGTAGAATATTCCAGATCTGTATTTTCCTGGAAGGCACAATTCTTGACTTTTGGAAAAGAATCTTTTGCAAGGGGAGGTAAGGGCTCAAGTATGACATCCTGTAAAGTCTGGGGAAAATGTGGCCTGGAGTAGGGATGGAATGAAAATTCAATATTCCTTGAGTCTCAGCTGAATTGGGGGTTTCCTCAACGCTTTGAGACATCCCTTGAGAAGAAATCCAGCTCCTCGCTTTATTTTGCCTCCTAGTGAAGCATGTGCTCACCCATTATTCATGACAGATCAATCTGTGCTGTTTCTATTCTGCCATTTCAGGGGTTAGTCAATCTCTAATAAATATAAAAAGTGCAGATTCCCCATTATGCAGTCCACCAATTTTTAGCCAGTCTATGGAGATCATACTCAGCATGGATTTAGCACCACAACTTTTATTACTGGCAAACTGTACCAAAAATAAACAGTGTGGATTTACAATGTAACTACATGTATTCTGTCCGGCCTGTTCATTTCTGCATAGATTTTGTGCCATTACAGATTTTGCAGTGTAAACTACCAACACAGGATATTAGAGAGATTTTAAAGATGTTTCAGTAAAAAACTGCCCAATGTCTTTTAAAACAAATGTCTGAAATAGCTCCAAATTTCTAAAACATATTTCTCTCAAACTGTGGCACTCTCCCACTCCTTACTTTTGTTTCCTCAATATGAGTAACAACATTTTGGACAATAAATTATGTGGCTTGTATTTTCTACACAGAAGCAAATTTTAAACAGAACAAATCACAGATTATACAGTATAACTAGGCAGAATTTTATGTATTTATTTGCATAGAAATTTTTTTCTCTTTGTGACTCTTAAAGCATAGCTTGTCTTCTGCTCATATACTTGATTCAACTTAGAAACATCTGTATCCAGAATATTGTATGCTAAATTCACTCAAGGAGTAGACAGAAAAGTTAGGCAATTTGGCCACATCAGATAAGTTAACCAAGCTATTAAAAGGTCATTCAATACAAATATATCTGCAAACATGGCAAATGGAGATAATGTGGTTATAGGTTTTGATGGTTAGATAGGAAGACTTTTAAAATAAATGTTACTGTTAATTAAGTTGTAGGACAAATGTAGAAAGGTTGGTTTGTTAAAGATGTACATGGTCCATTACAGACCGCTGCTTGCGGTGTCTGCCGGTGCTGCTGTTTACTCCGCGAAGGAGCCGCAGCAGCCAAAACCGCGCAACCCCACGTGGAGCAAAAAGAAGCTCCAAAATAGAGCTTCTTCTCGCGTTGCAGTTATGACGCCGCGAGGCACCAGTGGCGCTACACGACGTCATAAGTGCTGCGCGACGTGTGGACGCACAGCTTCCGCTACGTCAAGATGGCGCGGCCGTGTGGAATGGCCACCGCCATTTGTTACGGACAGAGTCTAACAGGAGTAAGGGGCATCTAGAAGAGACGCCACCTTTTTAAACTGGGACGTCCTGGGGACGTCCCAAATGGCGGTATATAACCCGTCCTAGTTTTACAGGCATAATTGAGTTATAGGTATAATTGGGTTTTGTGGTTGAAGATCATAAATAGAGTAGTGCAGGAAGTCAAAGGGGTTGAGGGGAGGGGTTGAGGGAGGGAGGAAGTGGTTTTATGGATGTGTGGGTTTTTTGTATTCACGTCTCTCTTGTTTTACTATGCAAATATGTCTGTTTATTTACTGATTTGTTAAAGCTTATTAAAAAAGAAACATAATTTTGCACAGATTTTTGCGCACAGATTTTTTTCCTCGAAATATATTTTTTCCATGTAGACAATGCTGTCTTCTGCAGAAAACAGTGACATGTGAATTTTGTGCAGAATAAGTCCTGTACTGTGAATATTCTCATCAGGGAAGGATTCTTCTCATTAGAGTTTGTCAACTCACTAAAAGTGTATTTTTAACAATTTTCCAAATATTTCCAAATATTCTTTCCATCCCTATCATATGTGAATGGATTGTCAGAAATATGCAGAAAGAAGTCTCTCACCTAACTGCTTCTGGGGAAAACATCTTAGCTATGTATCACATGTTTATCCAGCTCAGTAGCATCCCATGTTTAGCTGTTGTGCTTTCTGTTGATTCAGAGGGCTCTGAGTTTATCTTTCACTTCCCCATAAGAGGGATATTTTTTAAACATATAACAAGAGTTATGCCAGGTTGTTCAGTTTGTTATGAGTGTAGTCCCACTAAGTAAGCTGCTTTCAGGAACATGGATAGCAGATTCTGCCCCTGGGTGGCTTGGCTGGAGAGAAACAAATATCTTATACTGTAGAACCTGGTTGCTGCTAGGATCTCATGTTTTCTATACAGTGACATATTTTTGCTCCATTAAATTCTGGAATTAATGCCACAATCAAAAATATTTTTCAGTAATCTTTCAGTTTCAGCTTGAAATAATGCATACTACACATTTGTCTCTGTTGGTTTTATGTTCTCATCTAATTTATTTTCAAGTGGTATTATTTTTGCTTTTATAGTTTGAAAAAGAATTCTGCTGCTCAGAATTTGTAGTCTTCCAGTTTGTTAAAAAGAAATGATCAACACTTGAAAGTTCCACTGTTCTAGCAACTACACATTAAGTAATATGATCTATGATTTTAGATTAATTTTACATTCTTTACTATTGCTCCCTCCCTCCCTGTATGTGCCACACATTACTACTACAGTTTGAAAAGGTGAAAAGAAAAATCAGTCGTTATGTTTCATATTATTGGCATGAAACTAGTAGCATATGTACAATATGTTGCTTGGAGATCTAGCAAAGACTCTGTACTTCTTTTGTGTAGCAGAAAGACTTTTACTGTATTTAGTTACACCTCTCATTGAACTTTATACGTAAAAGGGTCTCATTTGCAATCTGTTGTCTGAGCAAGAGAGATTCCTCATCCTGCCACTCTGAGATGAGGCACCCACAAAGTTTGGACAATGGTCACTGATGCCTAAGTCATTCGACAGCCACTGTTAGAAAATATTTCTCTGCCCATTGGATTGGATCCAGTGCTTTTGTTGTTTGTTGTTCTTATATACCCTCATGTTGACATATTCAACTTTCCAGTTTTCCAGTTCTTGGCTATTGAATATAGCAAGATGGTAGACTAGACTCTGGGACCTGTGGTTAATGAAGAAAATTGCAGATAACAACAACAGAGTGAGAGGCTTACACTCTGGATTGACTTTTCATAAGATTTGGCACCCACTTATTGAATACATCCAGCAGGATTTGGTCTCTAGACATCCCCCAATCTTAGCTAAATTCTTATGGAAAGAAGTCTTTTAGGATCCCTGAATGCACCTTTTGTTTATAATTTTCAGGACATTATTTGGGTTATTGTTTAATTTCTGGTTTTTTGGTGAAATTCTATGATTCTATCAAATATCCACATTTGAGGGGTTTATTGTCTCTGACATTTTTATACATTGCTGTTTTGGTATACCGTTTGTTGTCCTGTTTTGTTTAGAATCTATATTTTTTTTTTAAAAAGTTGACATCAACTTCTGGTGACCCTATGGATATCTCCAAGCCCCCCTGTCCTCCACTGCTCTGCCCTGATCATGTAAGATCATACCCATGACTTCTCTAAATGAGTCCATTCATTTAGCATGTGGTCTTCCTCTCTTTCTATTTCCCTCCACCCTTCCTAGCATTATTGTCTTTTCCAATTAATTGTGTCAGATTCCCAGGAGGTTTCAGGCTTTAGCTGCTCAAGGACCCATTTGTTTGTCTTTTTGACTACCCACAGTATTCTCAGCACTCTTCTCCAGCACAACATCTGAAATGAATTGATTCTCTTCCTCTCTGCTTTCTTCACTTTCCAGCTCTTCCATCCATACATAGAGACAGGGAATACAGTGGTTTGGACAATTCTAACTTTGGTGCTCAGTTGCATATCTTTGTTTTTTAGGATCTTTTCTAGCTCTTTCATAGCTTAGGCCCATGAAATCCAATGGTTAGACACACTGAAATCAGTGGAACTTCATCAGTCACAATTACTGTAAGTTCCATTGATTTCAGTATGTTCCCTTGATTAACTGTGCATCTAGAACCAGACTACAATGATTATATTTAAACTCTTTAAACATATAACTCATCTAGTATAATGCTAAAAGCATTTTCCAAACTGGCAGTTTGAATCTACACTGCAATTAAAGTTGTCTTTTCCATGTGAAGTAGAAACTTTTCCTTCCAAAATAATAGTTTCATTGTGCTCAAACAAATGGACTTTTTTTCTAGGAGACAGGTAGCATAATCTATTGAGAGAAGCTTCACGAAAGCAAAGGAATAGTCTGGAAATGATTAAATGATGAAAGAAATCTGAAATGAGCAGTTGGTAATCTTCATCTCAAGCAACCTGCTAAGTTTTCATAACAATACAAGGTGATAATGCCCTTGTGGAAGGGTTTGATGAAAGAAAATGATTTACACTGGCATAAATGCTTTAATGTTTACAAGGAAAGACAATAGGAAAACAAATGTGTTGCTGTGGGTCTGATTGTAAATATTCCATAAAATGTAATAGAATAATGGTTTCTTAGTAGAGGTTTCACTTTAGTTATAAAGTGCTGCATTTTCAGACAAAACATGTTCTAACAGGAATGCTAGCAAATGCAAGGATTTTATTTTATTTTATTTT
>NC_056522.1:136570247-136584777 GCF_019175285.1 Sceloporus undulatus
CCTTGGGTGAAAAACCTCTGTTTGACAACTCTACCTCTATCCTTTCTGGAGACCTGCCTTCCACTCAGTCTTTTGCTAGCAGTGGCTAGCAGTCTATTAGTTATTTACAGTGGTGTAGGTCTTGGACCTGTTGCCATCTCACCTTCACCTCTGAGGCCATGGTGGGAGGTTGGAATTCTGGTTTCTGACCACAACAACATCACTCCCTGCCAAAAGCTACCTTATAGAAGCACTGGGCATTCCTCCCACACAACATGGCAAATCCTCTATGGTCAGGGTGTCGGCAACCTCCGCCCCGCGGGCCGGATGCGGCCCAGCGGAGGCACTGCCGCCCCAGCCACACTGGCCTGGCTGTTGCCGCCGCTGCCGCTTTGCCGCCAGCACCGTCAGCTGCGGCGTGCACAGCTTTTACGCTGCTCTGGGTGGCCGCCCATTTTTAGAGTGAAAAAATGGCGGTGCCCATAAGCGGCCTCTGGGGCCCGGCTCCAATGGGCTGCCGCACATGTTGCCGCCCAAAAATGGCGGTGCACCAGAGCGGCGAAAAAGCCATGTATGGAGTGGCCGCGGTTGGCGGGCTCCGTCTAGGAGGCCCAAGCTGCCGTTCCTCTGGGGCCCTCCAGGAGGTGCTCCGAGGGCGGCAGGGGGCCTCTGTGGGGAGCACTTTGCCGTCGCTGGGGCCCTCCAAGGGGCCCTCCAGTCGTCTGGCGTCCCCCACCACCTTTTTTGCTGGTCTCTGACAGGGCCTAGGGGGCCCCGTCAGGGTGCCAGCAAAGGATTGGGGGCGAGGCCTGGCCCCCGGCAGGGTTGGAAGCATCCGACCACGGCAGTGTGGCCCGCCCACCCCTGGAGGTGTGGAAAAGCTCCACCCCCAGGGCATGCGGCACCGCCCCGGCCCGGAGGTGGAAGCTGCCACCCCCGGAACGTGGCCCCGCCCCGGGAGGGTGTTGAAGCCTGCGAGGACAGCAAACCTGGCCCCCATCTCCAAAAAGGTTTGCCTACCCACTGCTGTATGTTTGTTGGAGATGGCAAGCATTTGGGGGTGGGGTTGAGCAGGGATTCTATACAGCTATTTACCTGTAGAATGGGCACAGTTGTGTTTTTTTTTTTTGTTTTTTTTTTTTTTGTTCTGCAAGCTCACAAGAACACCCTGTGAGATCTCTTCCAGATGTCCTGTTTGCAGTGTGTGTCCAATTACAGGGAATACACTTATCTATCTTTCCCCAACTGGTGGCCTTCACTTTCTTTGGACAGCATGGGAAATGGGCTGTTGGGGGATGCTGCCTGTTTATAAGGTGTATTTTGGGTGGAATGGTGGGGAGTGGCTACAGAATGTTGCTATGCAATAACAAGTCGTTTCCTGATACGGACCTGGGCCACTTATTTGATGTGTAAATCAAATACAGTGTAACACATTTTTGTGGTGTGGCCCTGTCTGCTAACAACTAGAAAGAGAAGGCTTGTTATTTATTTTCTTATGATTTCTCAATGAGAACAGGATACTGCGCTTCTGTAACCACTGCCTCATACCCAGATTGTTGGAGGCAATTAGCTTACCAGTTGTAAACCACTTACACACTGCTAATTCAGTATGAAGCGCTATATAAATGAAGCTGTTTGTTTGTTGTTTTATGCTCAAAGTTCATGACACTTAGCTCTCTGAGGACTATTTAGTCGGGTGGCAACTTACACAAAATAAAGGGAAAAAATCACCACAAGTAAGATGGGAAAAGATGCAAATGGCATATATTTGTTCATCCTTTTAGCTGCACATTTAGAAATAACTACCATAAGTGAAATAGTGGAAATGAATGTGTGACCAGGTGATTTATGTGTCTGTCAGTCTGCTGTTCAGATGTAGTCTTGATGTGCTTTTGCTTCCGAAACACTCGTGGACTAGAGAGTCCTTGAATAAAGGATCAGGCCTGGCGGGAGGTTGCATGTGAGTAGTGGGCAATTCAACTCAGTGTTGAATTTGTAGACTGTAAGGAAACTATCTAAGGTGCTGAATTATTTTGTGCAATCTACATTATACTTTAAAAGAGCTATCCAAAGTGCTGAATTCACCTTGAGGTCTGGGCTTTTTTAAAGACTGTATGCTAGACTAAAGGCTCAAAGAAGACTTTAAAGGCCACCTGCTGTCCCTATAAAAACACTGTTTCTGTTGCCAGCAATAATTGAAACCTGACCTCAGGAAACTGGACACTTTGCCCATTATTATTATTTTCTGTGAAACAGCTGAATGGCATTTGCTTCATAAAGTTTTAAAAAACAAAAACAGGCTTACCTAGATCTGCACCTATTGTACTGATACAGAATCAGAAACAGTCTATACTGTACTTCCTGGGGTTACAACATTCTGTCAAAGAAGACAAATGTATTTGACAATGTGCAAAATCACTGCAATACATTCTATCATGTACAAAAATACAATTGATTTAAGGAGACATAGGCCCCTGTACAGATGGGCAGGAAGGGGCAGCCCTTTCTTCCCCGATTGTTGCTGTGGCAACCACATGGGCCTGACAACAATCTGCTCCAAAAAGACCTGCAAAATGCAGATTTTTTCCACAGCACTGCTAAGGTACCATTAGCACCCTGGATGTCTCTTGTGGACCCCCCTTTGGACGCGAGCACAAGCGGACATCATCGGTGTGCATGCCGTGTGAATGTGCATGTTCAAAATGGCACTCAGAGAGCCAGGGAGTGTAAGGACGCTCTGCTCTCCTGAGCCCTAAATTCTGCCTCAGGACGCACTTTTCCCTGTCTGTAGTCCACTAAAATTAAGCAAATATATGCAGGGAATTCCAGTGTAGAAAAATCCACATGGATTGTCACAGAGTACACATTGGAGGTGGCGAAGTGAGAGGGAAAAACAAAACTCTCACACCCTGGAAACAGATTGACAGATCTGCCCACATTAGTCTTCTGCAAACTCAGTTCTCTCTGTCCTTAAGGAATGTCGTGTCTTGATGACAAAGTCTAAATGTAATTTGCTGGACTTGCCATATCCCACAACTGAAGCATCACCAACCATATGGTAAGTAGGTAGTGATGTTAGGAAAGTTACGAAGAGATTCTGGTATATTTCTACCATTGCTCTCTGCGCAGGTTTCTGTAAAAGTGTGTACATAATGATCTTCAGTATTGTGTGGCTCCAATATGGTAAATATAAAGACTAAAATAAATCAAAAGTAAATCAGATGTCATATTGCATTTAATTGTAAGAACATGAAAGTATTTCTAAAAGCCGCGCCGCACACACACACACACACACACAAAGAAGTAAACATCCTGAACTGGAAAGCTGGGTACCAGGCATGGTCCCTGAAGCTTACACAGATAAACACTTTTTTTATTTCTAGAGTTAACGCCACTTAACCACCTGCTCGAGGTTTTGTGATGTTTTTGACTTTTTTCTGAACTACTATCGCTAATAAGTTCAAAGGCTACTGGGTTCGATAAAACCCTTTCCATTGTGCAGGGCATTTTTTCAACCTTTCAAAACTTTTATCAAATTTTAGGAATTTTAGCAGTTTCGTGTATACATCAGTGTTAAATTTGCACATCTTCCTGGAGGGCTATAGTAAAGTTGCCAATTCTCGAATAGACAGCAAGCACAGCTAGATGGGAATGAAAGAGGTCATGTGCACCCCCTGAACGTGGTAGTTCATATATTTTGACCTCGGTCACAAGACCTCCTTGCTATTGGTCAGTGTCTGTGAGTGCATTAGCAGGAGTGAAAGGCTGCCATGATCTACAGAGTAGTGGTTCGGTCATATTTCTGGAGATCTTATTGATTATAACTCATTTTGAGAATAATGCCACATCTCATACAATGTATGCTTATTACTCTAAAATCTGACCTGAGTCCTCATAGTGTTTTTAACAATTCTAAGTGAGAATCAGGAAGATTATTTAATCTTTTTGAGGAATGCTTATTAGTAAATAGCATTGATGTTGGCAGTTGGGATTTTGAAATGTATCGCCCCACAATTTTGTTACATGCTCGCATTTCATCACATTGCCAAAAAACAAAACAAAGCAAACAAAATAAAACACCCATAAGTCTTTTTTATTACTGAAAAACTAAGATTGGAAGGTCTCAGATTGAATGAGGGGGATGTGTTTATCAACTTCCACAAGACAGGACATCTTTGTTGTGGAAATTTTCTCTTCTCTTTTTCAGGCTTTTTCCATAAGTTAACATTTCTTCAGATCTTTGCATTCCAAGATGTTTTGCTTTAGCACTGGATGTCAGGACAGACTTGAATTTCAAAAGCATGTAAAATGCCAATCAACGTAGGCAATTATGCGAGCATTGGGTGGGGATGGTCAAGATGAACAATAATTTATGCCGCACAGAGAGGGATGCTGTCAGTATTAGATAGCATAGCCACAATGTTCCTGCTGTGTGTATATGTGAGAAAGTCAAATCAGCTGCACAGGCACCATGACAATCAAGAGTCAATCTCCATACATTTGTTCCTTAATGCAATACACAGGGAACATCTGCCACTGTGTCTACGTGGCATATACAATGAAGACACACATTTAGCATCTAGTAGACAAAGCATTGTAGAGGCTTTTCCCAATTATTGTTCCTTTAGGCCATTTAAATGTGCATTTTGTAGTTTTTCATTTTCTATTGGCATTGTTACCAGCTACAAATATTCAGAAGGGGCAGTGCTCTAAAGCCTTAAATGCATTTCTGGCCCTCTGTGTTGCCAAAATGACACTTGCTTATCAGGAGATTTCCTGCCACTCTTTCCCGATTTGTCTTTCCCCTTGCTGCTAGCAGTGAGAAAGAGGCATTTTCGTATCAGGATTGTTGTGTGGAGAGATGCAGAACAAGGAATGAAGTTTGCTGGTGTGTATGTGTGTGTGTGTGTTCATGTACATACGCAGGTGTGAGAGCCAGCATCGCACATTACTTAGGTGGAAGCCCTCACTCTCGCATTTTCTTTAATGTGGTATTTGTTCTAAGGAAGTCTGAACAAGTAAGGGAACAAGTTAATTAGGACCTGCATGTCTGAAAAGACAAATCTTGGATAGCAAGGGGGGCTCATGCTGGAGGGTTCCTTTGCCTTTATATCAATCAATGGAAGTTGGTGACAATTTTTAGTTCCAGTTTGAGCAAATCCACTGAATCACTGGTAGCTTACTCCTATGTAAAATGTAATTAATTCAGTGTGTCCATTCTATGGGGAATAGTTCATTGTTAGTTTTCTGTTGCTTGCGATCTGCAATGTGTATAAAAGAGAATCATGCTTTGGAAGAAATAGTCTTTACAGCAACAATACTAATGCATTGAATATTATTTGTTCTCTAAAAATAGCTAAATATTTTTGTTTAAAAATTGCAACAAGTCAGTTTTTTCCCTCTGGTTCTCTTTGGGAAGCCAGGATACATTTTATGAGCAATAGCTCCACTTACATAATCAGCATTTACAGCTTTCTGGAACTAATACAGCATTCTGGAAATCTTAGCCGTTGTTGATATTTTTGATCAGCATGTTTGTGGGACCTAGCTAATGGCAGAATTCTGAAACAAATGTTGACATTAATTAATTATCTTTACACGTTCCCCATGTTACAGAGACTGCTGCGAAATCTGACTTGAGTTCTCTGGTTTTCTACTCAAGTAGGGAACCATTGTGGCAATTTGGAACAAAGCAATGAGTGTCAGCAAATGTCATAGCACAGCAACTGGGAACAATATTCAGTTTCAAGTGAGATATATTACAAGTGGCTTGGAAAAGTTAACTTTAGGGATAGGGATTAAACACTGCCCTTGTAGTACCACTGAAATCTCAGAACTTCCATTCCACATTAGTGCATAGATGTAAACAGCTGTGTTTTTCTAGATCATGTTTCTTGCTCCGGATCCCCCTCCCCCAGTAAGTTCACTGAGAAAGAGGCAGAGGAGCCAAAACACAATTCTCCTTAGTCCATCCCTATCCTAATGAAATTAAAGAATCATCATTAATTTCCTTCAGTTTGGGTGACTGTTCTGTACAAATAAAATCCATAGGTTAAACAAGAGTGTGTTTTGTTACATTTGTTTGATTGCCTGCAGGAGCTCTTTTCAGATTACCTTGCAATGGGATGTTTATATTACCAGCAGATTATTTTATAATGTGACAATTTAGGCTTGTCTTTGCAGTCACCCACAGCAAGAGCGAATGGATATTTAAGTGTGAAAAATGAAAAGAGACAGGTGACAAAAATGCTGGGTTGTATATGGCCTATATGGGGCATTGAAGAATGCATAGTTTGTTAAAAATCTGACAGATTGCCTCTATGGTTTCAACTTTTGCATCTATTTTGTGCTGAACTTTCCATCTAGCGAATTACCATGACTATCTAGTGATGTTAGCATGCGGAATTCCTCCTGCCATTCTCTTATTCGTATATGTCAGCAGGAGATTTCTATAATGAGATTACTAACTCTCCAAAGGATATCACCTTGAGATGCAGGGGCTCTTTAGCCCAATCTAATCGATATTACCTCATTATCATCTCTTTGTGAAGTTTGGATTGTGTGGGGACAAAAATGCATTTGAAAATTTAGGGAGAAAAGTTTCTGGGCAGGAAAATCAATAGTAAAACTCACAGTTGTTTGTGTACGCTATTGGTGTGTGGCTGACAGGATCCCCTGGGTCTGTTTTGACAGGTAATATGCTTTTCTGTACAGACATAGGCAATTTGCTGGAAATGCATGCTTCCCATCATTACTCTTTAGTATAAAAATGTGGGCCATTTTTTTGGTCACGAAGGGGTGAAGGAGTAGGACACTCACCTGTTCAGACCGCAGCTGAAACATACTTTCAGAACACTGTTCATAATAGCCAAGGCTTGTAGATTCTTTTTGTACAATATTGCCAAATCCGACATATCTCTCTGCCTATACTGCCAAGCCCTGGTCCATGCCCTAGTGATCTCACGACTTGATTACTGTAATGTCCTCCTGGCTGGGCTTCCTTTTTTCTTCCACCTCCGTCCTTTAATCTCTGTCCAGCATCAGCTGCACGCATTATCACTTCCACCCCCGCTCTGACCACATCTCCCTGTGTTGACATCCCTTCACTGGCTCCCCTCCCTTTCCGCATCTCAGTATAAGCTCCTGCTGTGCGCATTCAAAGCCCTCCAGGACTGCCCCTCTTTAACTTATCAGACCTTCTTTCTCCTCACCTTCCCACCAGGGCCCTCCGCGGTTGCTGGTAGTCAAGGGTTCCTGTCTCTACAGCCCAGGATTTCCTCCTCGCCCCATTCCGGATTCGCCCCTTTTCACTGCTGCCCCTCACTCTGGACACCTTCCTTCCTTTCCCCACAGCAAGAGCCATCACTTCATTAACCAGCTTCCAAAACGGAGTTGAAAACCATCCTATTCAGAGAAGCCTTCCCAGGCATCGCATAATTGTGCTTACTATTGATTTTCTGTTGTTGGCTGTGTATCGATCCCTTTCCTGTATTGCTATGTTACTGTATATGCATTATCCTACTTGTGAGTATGTATTTTCCTCTGGATATTAACTTTCCATTATGAAGCCAAGCCCTCCCTTCAGTCCATCTGCCTTGGTCCAGGCCTCGAGATTGAGAGGAAATAGCTGTACCTCTTACCCTTTCCCTCCACCACTCCCTTCCTCTTCTGTGTCAGTCTTTTAGATTGTAACCTGAGGGCAGGGAACCGTCTAACTAAAAATTTGCATGTACAGCACTGTGTAAATTTACAGCGCTTCATAATAAAGGTTAATAATAATAATAATACTCCCAGTACCATCAGTGGATGTAGTGGTGCCAACTATTGGTAAAGCCAGACAACTATAATGAGGGAACAAATTGTCCATTCAGACTGGCTTTGAATTCTGTTCATATCCACACCACACACATATTTATGCTGGCATACGGCTTTTCTTGGTGCTATAACTCTTAGGATACAGTGTACTAATAAGTGTGCTTTAATATTTTATTTTAGAAGGAGACAATTTGCACATAGTGCTTTACCCTGTGTACTAATAGTGAATGCATTCTCTAGTGTGGATCCTGTAGGAAACAACCAATTGCCTGCCTGCCTGCTTGTCTTCTGCGGTTATCACTAGAACAAAATAACAATTTAATTTATTCAGCAACCCAGTTTAGCATCTCTCTTTCTCCAAGGGGCAGAGAACGAGGTTTTCACTGTTGCTGATTGTCACTGCTTGGCTTTGCTGCTGTTGTTAAACTGCTCCCGAGTCAACCTCAGCTCATTGTGACCCTGTAAATGAGACATCTCAAGATCCCCTGCCCTTGACTGTCCTGTTCAGTCCTGTAGGTTCAGGCCCATGGCCTTACTGTTTGAGTCAAAGCAACTGGTTTGTGATCTTCTTCCTCTGTTTTTGCTGCCTTCTAACATTCCTCAACAAATATGCCCCGCATTCCCCCACCCTGGATGCTACCTCACGTTAACACAAGACCTGCTTCTATTCTTCCTCTATCTTCCCCACTTGCTGCTCATGGACGGGTAAATGTGGGTGTATCTTACACGAAAGAAAGAGAAATTAATGATTAACTGTGAAGAGGGTGAATACAACATGGGGACTAGTGGTGTGACTGGCAGCAATTTAGAAAGAAGTCACTGGTCACACGAAGACTGCTTTACTTTTACTATTGTGTGGGATGAGCAACATGGCACATGGGTTCTCAAATGGTTTCTTTGAAATAGGAGAAGCAGAGAATGTCTGAGGTGTTTATTCAGGGAGGAGGAAGGACTACATGACAGCAACGTCTTAAGTATCTGCCACTACTGACCTGTGTAGTGTTACACATTTTAATTTTCATTATTTTTGAGCAGTCATAGCAGAGCTGTCTTCTATCATATCAAAAATATTCCCCCCATTTCAAACAAAATTGGATTCCATGATTTAAAAAAAAAAAAGTTTTCTTCTTTCTTTCTGATGATAAAACCACCTTTGTTGCAGCATCTCATGCTTTAAAGTATATTGAATGTCTGTCATTAGTGTGGCATTCGCAGGATGCTTGTGAGTTGTGGAATGAATATGTAGACTGCCCATTTGCCACCATTGACTGTCAACGCGCCTTGCTGGAAGGTACAATCAGAGTGAAACTGCTGGGCTGTGTAGGCCAGTGGCAAATCCATAATAGTGCAGTTGGAGGATAAGGGGAGACGAAGAGCACAGTTGGTCACCTATATACAACAACAGATATGCCCAAGCCCTGAAAGCAATATGTTTCCAGCTGCGAGAAGACACACCAGCCAAAATGACATTGCAGCTACCTGTTTTGTCTTTTAAATTGTCAGGTTTATCTCAACATCAACAGGACAAACACTGATGGGTGGTGCTTGGAAATAAAGCTGGAACAAAATGTGGGACAAGGAGAAACATCATTAGAAAGAACAGTGTGCTGTCCTGGATGCTAAATCCATTGCATGCACAAGAAAGAGAACAAAAAGGCCAGACAGTGAGGTGTTCAAGGCTTGTAGAAGCAAGACAAATAAATCTGAAGATGTGGAAGAACCTCAAACAATAAGCCCACTGAAGAATTAACATGCCCATGTTATTTGTACACTATGCTGACTAACTGAGGATAAAGAAAACCAGGCATGGTGTTAGTGGGGTTTTGGGGTTGGAACTCGAATACTCTTGAGGCAACGTGAATGGCTGGCTAATAATAATAATAATAATAATAATAATAATAATAATAATAATAATAATTCCATAATAATAATAATTTCTTTCCTGCCTTGCCTGAAGGCTCGAGGCAGGGTACCCAAAGGAGAACAAGGCACTGCGAAATAATAATAATTTATAATTTGTTATTAAGGAAATATTATAAATACATATTAAATAAATGTTTAAATAATATAAAATTTCTTTCACTGCAAAGAAAGTGGGGGATGTAGGGAAATGTGACAGGGAGAATTAGGATACATTCGCAGGAAGCAGGTGGGGGGATGTAGGGAAATCTGACATGGAGGACACGTTTGGATGTAACTATGTATACTGGAGACCACACATGGCTGGAGTTGCGGGCATTGCTAAATTGTTGAAATAGAGTAAATAGAGTAAAAAATGGAATAAAATAGAAGGGAAGAAGAAACATGAAGCTGTCATTCACGTGAGGCTAGCATTCACATGAAAGTGGAACCAGGAAGTGGCCCTCTTCTTCACCCTGGAAGTGCAAAGGTTCTTAATGTATTCAGACCTCCACTGAGCATGTGCAAGGGTCCCAATTCACATTGGTGAATCCGCATGGTATGTACTGGTGTGGTAATTTAATGTGCTTTGACTCAGGAATGACCACAATTTTGTTCTTCACATGTGATAATTCATCACGTGAATTGCCTTGGATTCGAAGTGACCCTGTTTCCCCCTTGCTATGGAAGGGCTGTGGAAGGGCTCCAGATTGGAGCTCCAGTTTCACATGTGATCAGGCCCAATGGCAAACCTCCTCTGAACGTTTCTTGCCAAGTAAACTCCATGATAGGGTCACCTTAGGGTTGCCGTAAATCAGAAATAACTTCAAGGCATACAACAACAACAAGATGCAGCCCATGTTATTCACTGACTAAATATGTAAATATGTGCACTCCTGAACCAGCCTTGATGCATGCTGCTCATGATTCACACCCATGAATTTGAGTCAAAAGCTTTTTAAAAAAAAGTTCCATTTGTTCACCTGCAGTATTGTATGTGGTTCAATTTGTGGTTCAAAATTAGAAATTAGACTTCTTCATTTTCAAATGTGACATTACTTTTGTAGGGGGTGAGAACATTAATCAAACATTTCCTAGGGGTATGAGGCATAGAAAAGGTTGGGAACCACTCCACTATTGCAAATAAAATATTTCTGTTTCACCTACAAGCTTCCAGTGAAAAGAGGCCAGGAGCAACTATCTTGCAAGTCTAGTTAATGTAACTCCCATAGACAAGATTCTCAAGCCTGGCAACAGTTCTGAATGTCAAAGCCCCATCTTTGTATTCAGAGGAAGGCAAGGGCAAACCACCACTGAGTTTTCCTTGCCAAGGAAAATGTTATGAAATGCACGGGGCTGCCAAAAGTGGACAGGTGGCTAGAAGGCTTGCTAGTAATAAGAGGACTTGTAATCTGACAGCATGTCCTCCCTCACCACTGACGAATCTCATTCCCACACATCTGGCATCAAGGACAAAATCTCATATCTGGAAACATGAAAAGAGAAGTAGGAAAAGTAGAGAATAAATTAAAAGGAAGGTACACTAGGATTGCAGCATCACCTCTTATTAAATTAGTCAATGTGACCGCACAATTGCAGAAACAAACTTTGTAGGATCTTCCCCTCAATGTCACTCCAATGCAAAATGTTAAAATGGAAACAGAGGAAGAGCAGAGTGGAGCTACTGAGCATATTCTTATGTTTAAGTGACAAATTCTCATAAAGAAATGTGCATATTCATTCAATTGTTTGCAGCCTAACTGACAAAAAATGAATACTTCTAAGTATTGCCTTAAATAGAATTGCTAGTTCTGACTAGAGTAGATCCATTGAATCAATGAGATTTATCTTAGTGTCTGTTTACTATTCACAGTTTATTCATTAGGTCTTCTCTTGTTGGGAGTAGTAATTGGATTTAAGACTATGAAATTTATCACACGGCCCCTAAAACGGGCCCAGTGCGTTATAAACGTGCACACACAGAACGGGATGGGGCCCAGAACCCCATTTTATCGCACGCTGGAATGCCACCTTTGCCTCCGGGCGTTCCAGTTGCATTCCTGTTCTGTCCCAGAGGACGCCATTTCTGGGAACCCCAGAAATGGCGCCCTCTGGAATGGAACGGGGACACAACTGGAACGCCCGGTGGCAAAGGCGACATTCCAGCGTGTGATAAAATGGGGGTTTTGGCCCCATCCTGTTTCGTGCGCGCGTGCATGTGCACACGTTTAGAATGAACTGGGCCCGTTTTAGGGCCAGTGCGATAAACTCCACTGTTTAATCTCATAGCTTCCACTAACAACCAACTTTCTGGAAGCATGTGTTTGACATTAGGAAAGCAGAAAATAAAAATATTAGGCAGAGAAATATAGCAAGATGTGTGCAGGCAAACATGTATGCATACTTAGGAGAAAATCTAACAGGGAAGTGATACTAGAAAATCTGATAAACAAAGTACAGTATACATATCTGTGCCTATAGGGGAGATATTGTTGAATGTTAAAGCACCAACACTGCCACAAATAACTTGACCCAGTGAAAGATGGATTTATAGATAGCCAGGTGGGTTTGGGCATTTTGTCCTTTTTCTTTCCTAGGTAATCACTCTTTTGGTATGTAGATTGCTACTCTCAGGCTTTACTTCTTCCTTATTCTGTGAAGCCAGTGTTCCTTGTTGCATGTGTTTCTTCCACGCTGGTTGCTATCATATTTGCATGCACTGACATCACTGTTAAGGTTTTAGTTAAGCAACTACAGCAGTGGTTCTCAAACCTTTTACTCTTGTGGCCCCTTTACATCAACAGGTAGATGTTGCCCCCACCCTCCGATCAACATAATATATGAATAAAAATATTTTCTTTAGTGTGCATATTTTTGTTCATACATTCAAGTATATTCATATTTTAACATTTTATAAAGAAACATCATTCAAAGTAGAACATTTTCATTGAAATAAAAACCTAACACAACACATATGTAAATTTTACACATATTGTCTCACACACAGCCACACTCACACATACACCAGTGCTCACAGATATGAACACAGTCATGCTCTTTCATTTTTTCACTCACACACACACTCATTTATTCTCTCACACACAGTCTCACAGAAATATTAATTCCCTTCTATATATTTGAATAGACATGAGTGCATATGCAAGCATCTAAAAAAGAAATTAAGATGGTGGTTTTGAAGATTGTGTGTGCGTGCATGTGTGTGTGTAAGCACGAGAGAGAATGTATGTATGAATGTGTATTAACTTATGTGAGGAAGAGAGTGTCAGAAAAGTGTTCTCCTTGCTTTTGTCTTCCCCCACAGGACAAAACATGTTTAGGACTCAGAGGAAGATGAGGGGATTAGGGCTTGCAAATCTTGTGCTCCCCTTGAGCAACTCTCATGCCCCACTGGGGGTCTGGCCCCACAGTCTGAGAACCACTGAACTACAGGAATCTCTGCATTATCCCTGAAACAATAAATGCAAGCACCATTTCCTCTTACCCAATTATGAACTTCCAGAGCAGTTACTACGGCTTAATAATCACAAGATCACCAGTAGGCTGCTGTGCTCTGCTAATTCAAATAATAAAATTATTCTAGTATGAGTATGAACTTCTGAATCAAAGATAACATCTCAGTTTTGATGTGTAACTAATAATGAGGACCATGAGGCAAAACTAGTATGACATTCTATGAATACAAATCAAGTCACTATGAGCAACTCAAGTCCTTTGGATGACAGGCAAAAAGTACAAATATAGATAGTGGTTCAGCATCAGATAGAATGCCTGAGAAACTGTTCTACAGGTCGAGATAATGACTATTATGGGAGGAAATAACACTTGTCTATATCTCTTATTACCCAAGAAAAGAAAACAAGGTCACATGGAAGGTTACCATGGGGAAGCACATCAAAGATCAGAGTGGTCTTCTTCCATGGCATCATCCTAATCTGGGGTAGTAGTTCATCAGTATCTTGAGAACTGAAGTTTCTCTACTCTTTTTGTTTTAGTGCAAACATGTTATCAGTTATTAGGTCTTGTGCCAAACATGCCAAATGCTTTTTATTTTGACCAGAATCCTGTTGGGAAGTTATGAATGCTTCACTTGGAGGTTGTTGTTGTGGTAGGCCTCAAAGTCATTTTTGATTTATGGAAACCATTAGGCTAATCTGCCATAGGGCTTTTTGGCAACATTTGTTTAGAGGGTGTTTGCCATTTCCATCCTCTGAGGCAGAGTGTGTGACTTGCCCAAGGTCACTCAGTAGGTTTCTATGACAGAGCCAGAATTTGGGCCCTGGTCTTCAGAGTCATAGTCCAATGCTCAAACTACTACATCACACTGGCTGTCCTGGAGTTATGTATTTGTAATTGTGTGATATTCACAATTTCTACCTACCCCTTAGTCTAGGGGGCATGTAGGAACTGTGAAAGTCTCCCAGTCCCCACATATCAGGAAGCAGCTTCTGTGATCGACAGGAGAAGATTCCCCTGGCACTCAGGAAGTATCCAACCCCCCTTATGTGAATGATTTCCAATGTGAAGGGAAACTGTGACATGGACCCCACTTCTACCTGTTGCACCAGAGATCAATAAAAGGAGTGAGTGAGAATATCAATCAGCTTCTTTCTGTGCAACAGGGGAATAGTCCTGTCAGTCACAGTGGCTGCTTCCTGGGAAGTTAGAATTGGATGGATCAGGTTGAGAGATGATGCATAGTTCCATAACTACTGTAGTTACCCATTCATAACAGCCCAATAGGTTTCTGGCATTTGTATTTAAAAGGCAGGTTAGAGACCTGATGCTAAAAGTTTCTAAAAGAAACACTTAACAAAAA
>NC_056522.1:136584877-136587728 GCF_019175285.1 Sceloporus undulatus
CATCCTTTCATAGGTCAGTAAAATGTCAGTACCCAGTTTGTTAGGGGCAATTAGCTTACAAACTGTAAACCGCTTAGTGACTGCTGAGTTCACTAATAAGTGGTATAGAAATGTATATGCTATTGCTATACTTTCAAGGCGTGGATGGTTGATTCCATCGGTGCAGAACCTGTGGATAAGAAGGGCAGACTGTACATATAGATCATTGTGTACTTGTTAAACTATGTTCTTTTTGACTTGGAACTTAACAGATGGTTAATATAGTTACTTCCTACATATCCCTATTTAAAAAAAAAAAAAAGACAAAGCACTCCAGGCTTGTAAAGAAAATATTTACAATCCAAAGTGAATAGGATACTCTGTATTTGTGTAATGTGTGGTGATGGGCAAAGCAGTGTTTGGGGAATCCCATCTCAGGAGTTAGAAGAGAAAGGTTTACATTTTCCTGAATATCCAGATAGTCTGATGCTGAAAAGTGAAAAAATACTGCAATATTCACTATTCCTAAGCATACAGAATATTCATTCACAAAAGCATTATAGCAATGAAAAATCATTGAATGCAGTATATAAATTATATTTCAAGACTCAGAATCTCCAAAATGCATTTATTCAATACAGGTACCATTTTAATTCTAATATAATTCAGTGGTAGTTCTCATGGTGAGAGCCAAATTTGGAGCCAGCAATAATGAATACAGTAACTGAAAAGGCTTGGGGGTGATGTGAAGGAAAAGGAAATTGATCTTGAAAACTGAGCAGTGCCTGCCATGTCCCTTTGTTGTTTATTCTATTTATAAGGGGAAATGCAAAATATATATTCTATACAATCGAGCATTTTAAAAAGAAACATCAAATCAGAGAATAAAGTATAGTTTGATGTCATCTTGAATACTGTTATTCCAGAATGACAAACACTGGCCATTTCTGTATAGTTTTTTGCATTGTACACTCTTCCCTTCTTATGTGTCCCAAATTCTCTAAAATCTTCAGAGAGGGAACATAGTATTGATTACTTCCACAAATGAGCAATGAATATTTTAGCTACAATTATCAGGTTAATTGTCCTCTCCAAGTTAGTCTCTTGAACAGCAAACAGCTTAACAGGGTAATGTTCAAGGGCTTTATACCTTTTAATTTACCCTATTTAGTACAATGGAAATAGTCAATAGCACAATGCCAAAACACAAGTATCAAACCTGCATGCTGTTTTTCAAGTCACCCACAGAAATCATTTTCAATGTTGCAAATTAGTTCTAATTTACAGTACATCATTTTAAGTGCTTTGGATAAGTACACTCTTTCAAGCTTGAGACAATTAGCTTAATGGATACACTCTTCCTAATACCACAACTCTATTGCTGAGGTATAAGTACCTCCTAAATCCTTTCTCCCATTTTTTAAAAAGAAAAAAAAAACATTTTTTTAAAAAAAGTACAAAGTTCAAATGGATGCAAAAACACTGCTTCACTGTTCTTTAGTGAACAGGATGAATGCAGGGGGCGGTGAGACGCCACCCTTTCTCCCATGGATCATTGCCATGGCAAACGCATGCCATGGCAATGATGCGCCATGAAAAAGGAGCCGTGAAATGTGGCTCCTTTTTTCACTGCTGCCAAGGGACCATAGTGCCCTGGAGGGGCATGGTGATGTCCCTTGTGCACCATTCCGTTTGGATGTGGCGTACAAGGCATGTCATCAGCACGTGTGCCGTGTGAATGTGTGCACGCCAAAATGGCACCCAGACAACGCGGTAGGGCTCAGGAGTGTGCGGATGCTCCACTCTCCCGAGCCCTAAAATTGGCCCCAGGCCAGCACTTTGTGCCCGTCTGTACCAGGCCTAAGTTTAAAAATGTACACAAATGTTTCTATATGGGAGGGCCCAAAGAAAAGAGCAGATCTTTCTCTATAACCCCTTATCCACATAAAATATGACAGAATTGGCATGAACCAGATGTGGTTATAAGAAACAGAGGACATCTATGTATGAAGATATTTTGTGCACATACATCCCATATCTATCCTTAGTGTTGTAAGTGCCAACTGGCAACAGTTCTCCAAGGTTTCCCTCCAGACTTCACCCTACCTGGAAATGTCAGACATTGGACCTGGAACCTTCTGTATGCAAGGCATGTATTCTACCACTGAGTGCTGGTCCTTTCCAAACACAACCACAATACGTTTGCAACATCATTATGGTTAAGGAGAAACAGCTGAGCGCTTTCAATAGTGCAGATTTTGCAGTCAGACAAATCAGTGTCACCTGCTTGATAGCGTTAGGAAAATCACTTCACTTCCATGGTAATCCCCAAACTGAAAATGAACACAAAAGAAAAGTACTTTAATATATGGGAATGTGTGTATTTTAATGTGAAGCAAAATTATAATTAGACCACTGCACTTATTATATGCATGAAAAGCTAATTCAGAAAAGCAGTCTGCTCTGGCACAGTATGTTAAAGAGGATAGTTTAAAAAAGAGAATCAAACAGCACCACCACTACCAACAAGACAATGTTCACCATAGCTCCAAGGTCATGAAATCTAGGTACTGCAAATATGATGCACATACTTAAAGGGATCATATAGCTGTACATCTTGAGAGCACTTGGTTTTGAAAATCCTTAGTAGAGTTGCAATTTGCAAAGTTGCACTGGTGCACTCGTTATGTAAGCACAGATGCCACGCAGCACTTACGTAGTGGTCACCATTATTATGCCGCAGCTACATACTAGGGTTGCAGGGCATGCACAAAGTGCTGGTCTGGACCACACCTGTTGCTCTCCACAATTTGTGGAGTATCTTCATAGTAACATAGGAGCTGTGCCTCGATCATTATACACTTGGCAGGCA
>NC_056522.1:136587828-136590676 GCF_019175285.1 Sceloporus undulatus
CAGAATCTTCCCAGAAATTTAGCAATCCCGGAAATGACATGGAAAAACTTTAAAATTCCCAATTTCTGGGAAGAATCCTGCTTGTCCTAGGCTTCTGATGCCAGAGGTCTGAAGGAATCCATCTGAGAACAAGAAAGTGTATCCACAGGGGAATTGTCAACACTGGGAATTTAAAGGGCCTAGAAGATGAAATTGAATCCAGGGCACTTGAGAACAAAGCTCCTCAGGGCTTTGGGAAGTTTGGGAATTAACCATTTGTACAGTAGCCTGATTGTCACACCAGAAGTAGACAGTGGCATCTCACAGGATGGTAGGGCAGCTGTGCATTGTGTCAAAATGAACTGCAAACATTGCAGATGTACTGATGTTCCAGACAGGGAGTAGCCTCTTTCCCAATGAGTCAGAGTAGTTGTGAAGTGGTTACTTCTGTTCAATGTAGACAGTCATCTCTAACAAAATTCTTTTAAATGCTTAAATAGGTCTTCTAAGTGGAGAGATCTAAGCTTTAGAATCTGTTCCCCAAGCATTGTGGGATACACCAAGGAGCCTGCCCTTTCAAGTGGACAACTGAGAAATAATTACTTCACTCACCGCACAAAGGATTATTATGACAACTGTTGATTGATTGTTTTTGTGTCTCTTATTGCCTCCATCTTTTTCAACACTTGCAATTGTATTTGCATTATTAAAGTTGTTGAATTGCACCCTGCTTCAAGGACTGAAAGGTGGGCTAAAAAGGACAGAAGAACAGGCAATTGCTATCATCCCACATATAGACAGATGGTTGATACACTGATTGTTTGAGAGATGGTTTTGTCATTTGTCTAGAGTCTCAAGCACTCCCATATTTTGGAAGGAAGAATGGAAGGAATTGTTGAGGGGCAGAAAGGAAACAGTGCAACTGAAATTTTTTGGGTGTTCCCTTCCACAGGAATTTATCCGGCCTGGATGTTATATGTTGATAATGTACACCATATTACAAAGGACAATTGAACTGTGGAAAAAAGATTAGCACTGATAATAACAGTATCACAATAGAATATCTGGTTTCTATACACTGGGCATAATTCACTTGCAGGGATAATTATCTTTTAAAAATATCCCTTCACTTAAATAGGTTCAGTATACAAACTGAGATCCTGTACAAGAGCGTATTTTCTCCCATCTCAGATAACATCCCTCTGACTATCCTATCCCATTACTAAAATATGTTCAATCTGTATCTGAGGAAGTAGGCCAAATCTGCAAAGGGTTATCCTATAATATCTTTCACACAGTCTCAAAGGTACTTCAATTTTCCTTTGCATCCTGATATTCCAGATTAATACATCTACTGTATATACTCATGTATAAGTCTAGAAATTTTAATCAAAAAATTGACCCCAAAAATCTGGATCGACATATCTATGGGTCAATATAAGTACTGTACTTCAACTTTTATAAAAAGGAAACAATCCCCTGGTGAAAGGCAAGAGCATAATCTGTCCTGGAAGCACTGGTTCCCTTCTATTCTCTCATCCATCCAACCTTTAGTGTGAGCACAAACAGTTCTGTCTGCTGGAATTTTGTAAGTTCTTTGGCATTGCTTTCCTTTGCTTCACTCTAGGTTTTACCTTCGACTTATCCACGGATCATATCAAAATCTATAATTTTGGCCCCAAAATCTGCCCTCAATTTATACATGAAGTCGACTTATAGTCGAGTATTTATGGTATATTTTTGCATTTTCAACATGTGTTATTTTCTTACATACCATTATACAATATTCATAACTATCTCTAGAAAACATTTAGTGCCAAATCCTGAGCATGGTTTACTCAGAGGTAAGTCCCATGAAGTGTTTTAGGGATCATATGTCTAAATTATGTCAATTTACTTTATGGGGACTTTTCCTCTCCTAGTCATTGTCCCTGTACAGATGGGCCCTTTGCAGCATGTCTGCGACATGATAGGGTTGCCTTGGGGCAGTGCGTGCACATGCCCTGCAACCCTAGAACGTCATGCACGTGCTGCTGTTATGCAGTGCCATACAGATGGTGTGCGTAACAATGATGTTGCAGCTGCGCCGTAACCACGCTGTCTCTGGTGCTTTGCAGTGCTACAAGAAGGAGCCACTTTTTGGAGATCCTTTTCTGCTGCGCAGCAGAGCCACACAATTTGTATGCTGCGGCACTCCTGCGCAGCAAAGAGAGGCGCCTCCCTGGCACCTCTTTCTGGCGGTCTGTACCCCACCATTAATTCATCATAATAATAGATTTTGACAGAAAAAAGTTTTCAGGATGTATTGAAGCAACTTGAAATTGGTCCCAGAAACCATTTTACCTGTTTTTAAAACCACTGAATCCCTTCTGTAGCCACAGCAAGATTGTGTGTGAGGGAGGGAGAAGGTAATTGTAGACCATGGCATATTGCACAGGCATCCATTTAAATAATGATAACTTTTACCTTTCTCTCCTTTCCCCCTCCTTATTTATGACAAAATAGAACTTAACAATGTAATAGTTTGTGTTTCTTTAAATCAATTTATTATTCATGAATTGGAATGCATATATTAGCAGTTGAGTGACTGTCAAGATTTCGCTCTCTCCCACAGATTATTTCATCACCACATCTTTGGCAGCGGCTGAGTCTTTTTCTTCATGAATAATTAAGATAGGTGTTCTTCTGTGTAAAAATAAGCTCAGCACATTTTCAGTACATCCTGTGAGCCCTACGGTAATGGTATTAGCATTTATTGGGGGGGGGGGGGAGTATTAAATTTTTTGTGTTTTTAATGTATTTATTAATCCTGGCAAAAGGGAAAAAAAAAAAAAAATCTGGCAGGGAAAGGATACACCATTGTACCATT